>NC_071389.1:70475827-70778857 GCF_022682495.2 Desmodus rotundus | reverse complement strand
ATAATAATGGATTAGAGAGGGTTTGCTCAAAGGCCCAGGGGGCAATTAACCATAACCTGGGAAGTGCAAGAAAATTTCTTAATAAATGGCATCAGTATGACATAATTATGGAAAAAGAGGTGCTGTTACCTCCTGAACTTTTGAATGGTGAGAAAAAAGCCTTAGCATTGGAAGCAGATTGTCTTTTTTGCCCAAACAAAGAGTCATCAGGTTATTAGAGTAAGAAAAGGAGGTGTGTGTGTGTGTGTGTGTGTGTGTGTGGTTGGGTGGTTGGTAAGCTAAATATAGAATGCCCAGGATTGGTAGTTAATGGTATGGCTTCATATGAATAGACTATGTCCTCTATTAATCAAATGAATGAATGAATGAATGAATGAATGAAAGGAACAAGCCCCGATAAACCAAAATACTAAAGTTTTAGGGAAAAAATCGGTGATATATGCTATTTGAAGAAAGATCAGCTGTTCTGGAAGAGAGACCCATAAAGTCACTTAAACATCATTGAGAAAATTAATAAATTGATGCCCGTGGTGAATGATATTACTTGTTCACAATTTTTTCTCCCCACCCTTGCAATGGCTCCTCTACCCCATTGACTTTGGTTTTTACCATAACTTGTCATTTGGGATCTGAGACCCAGGTTCCAATTTTGGAGGGGGAAAGGGCGGGTGCTTCACCACATATCCACGCAATGCTCTGGACACCAGCTTGGTGTCCTAGAATTCAACTAACTTCTGATGCTATCCATCTGGAAATAGCATCAGGATCCTACATACCAAGGGTTTAGTTCTACAAGACTATCCCCCAACCAGCTACACACTTTTTGGATGTCAGCTACAAGTCCAGGCTCTTGCCTGTGCTCTGACCCACATACTGTATAGATTGGAGGTTCTGATGACCCTCCTCCAACTCAGAATGGGAATCACAAGTCCAAGTTGTTAACTGTACGTCCAACTTACTGCCTATAAATCAGAGGTGTGGCTATGAACCAGATGTTACCACGATCCCCTCCTTGGGTCTTATTAATTTTCTGTAACAGTTCAGAGAACTCAGATAAACATGTTACTTACTATATCATCAATGTATTGTAAAAGGATATAACTAAAGAAGAGTCATATGGAAGAGGTGCATACGGCAAGGTATATGGGAGGGGACACAGAGCTTCCATGACCTCTCCAGGTATGTGGTTCCAGTCTCCCTGCATCTCCACGTGTTCACCAACCCAAACCCTCTAAACCCTTTCCTTTTGGATTTTTATAGAGGCTTCATTAAATAGTCATGATTAATTAATCATTGGCTACTGGAAATGGATTGAACCTCCAGCCTCTCTCTCCTCCCCTGAGGAAGTCGAAGAGTGAAAGTTCCAAACCTCTAATCATAAGATCACTTCTCCTCCCAACAAGACCTCACCCTTGGATGCAATCCAAAAGTCACCTAATAAACATAAAAAATAAATGTTTATCACTATCAACACTTAGGAAATCCCAAGGGTTTTGGGAGGCATGAGCCAAAACTGTGTATGGAGATCACAACTTGCTTAGGTCAATAGAAAGTGAGCAGTTTTGCTGTGAACAGACTTTAAACTGCCTTTGTGAGTGGCCTGGCTCTTGTACTTCTGCTCCCTGACATGATAGCATGCCTCATCTATGTGGTGATGCCAGCCTGACTGACCTGTGGAAAAGTCCAGAGCCTGACCTGATGCAGAGCTATCCCATCCAACCCATAGACTTGTCCACAGGAAACAAATAATACATGTTAATTATTAGAAATCACTGAAATTTGGGGAGTTCTTTATTATGTAGTGTTTCTGCAGGAAATAAATCTATTGAAATATTGTTTTGAACAAATATTCATTATTGTTTCAATGGGCAGAAGCTGAGTACTATGTCAAGCAACAAAGGTGTGCTATTGATGGCTGTATCATAACTTAGATGTTCCACTTAGTGAGTCAGAAATTCAGAACTTCCCAGGCTAATATACAAGAATTTCTTAGTAGCAGCTGAGTTGTTAGATGTTATTAGTACCATTTTTAAACATATAAGCTTTGGAGTTTGACCTTCTTGAGTGGTATCTTTATTCTGCTGTTTCCCAGCAAGGTGATCTTGGGCAAATTACTTGACTTCTCTTTTTATTTTCTCTCTCATTTTTATGTAGTAATTGCATTTTCTCTATAGGATAATGAGGATTATGATAATTTAGATGATTTAGTAGAGTTTCTGGCAAATAGTAAGTTATTTAAAAATTAGACCTCACTAGATGATCACAACTTTACTACACCTACTTTGAGTGAAAATTTCAAATTATTCTCCCAACCTTCTCCTTGAGTCCATCATGTTTCCTGTGGTATTTGGGTGCTGCCACAACTTCTGGTATCCGTGACTTCTGGCGGCACTCTGAGGAAGTACCCGGATTTTCACCCTTTAATCTTGGCTAGTCAGCAAGGGCCTGGCAATCTTTGATAATTTAAACTTATTTAATAAACAATACTAAGGCCACACAACAGTTAGATAGATTCTTGAAAAGACCATAATCTCTGAGATTAATTTTGAATTGTTTAGAAACTCTGAAAAGGAGAAAAAAGTGGCTGTAGGTTTCTCTAATGGAACATTTGCCTTCAGCAAATATACTTACTCTTTAATTGCATGGCAACATTTAATCCACAAAATGTCAAAGAGAAATAATGTTAGCTCATTTGACCCTCTGCAAGAAATTGTTTTGTGTAAGATCAGGTATCTCTCCAGTCAAGGCTCTTTTATTAATATATATTCCTCGTCAGCCTCATGTAGTGACTGCATAGCAAAGTTATATTTCAGAAACATGGGTGTCTAAAATAAAGATGTTTTCTTCATGAGGCAATATTCCTGAAATATATGCTGGGTAATTCATGACCCACTAAGTCCATGAGGTAATGGGTCTAAAATACATGCCATAAACCACAGAAATTCCTTAATGGGAAATCGGGACATGGATTACCGTAGTGCTCTGAATATCAGGGCAGTCAGAATGACTGAAACTTTTTCTTTTTTATTTTTCCCTCTTCTTTCAAAAAGGTAGACAGAGCTAACACTACCCATTATTTCGGGAAAATGTTGTTAATAAAAAATCTTTCTGCAAAGAAAAAACAACAACTTGACAGTTTGAAATGTGGCAAAATATGTTGTGAAAATCAACCCCCATGTGTGCACATTTAGATGACGAATGTGAGTTCTTATCTATTAATTAAATTACAGAAATCAGAAAAACTCTTCGCTTTGAAGGAAAAATCATTAATAAAGAAGTCAACACCAATTGATTTCAAAATAAATATATTTTTTCTTAGAAAGAGTCATCCCCTTGCCAATTTCTTCTGAAGGCACAAGAATAAATCTACTTTAAATGCAAATATGTGAACATGCATACTCATATAATTCAAGAATCTTACCAACCAACTGGTTTAAACACTTCATTTTGGAGATGATGAGACAAAGAGCTAAAAAAAATTTTAAGTGTCATCTGTAGTGGTTTTTAAATATATCCATATATTTTTTATAAACTCCCCTCAGTAGCCGGATTTTCTGTCCTTGAGAGTAGGACAATCTTAGTGACTTACTTCTAAAGAATAGAATGTAGCTGAAGTTGCAGTATAGGACTTGTGAGACTAGGTCATATGTGGCATTGAGGCTTCCTCCTTGCTTGCTCTCCTGGATTGCTTGATCTGGGAGAAGCCAATGGCCATGTCCTTGTCAGTGGAGGGCTGAGGGAGGTGCAGCTGGGAGAATTCTAAGATGTTCCCCAAACCTCCCACCCCTGGTGCACACATCCTGTATGAACCCTTCCATTGGACTATGGGCAGGACATGGTAATATAATTGGACATTATTTCCATGATCAAAGGTTGTATAAAATGGTGACAAGATAGCTACCTCCATGATTATGTTATTTAAGATTGTCATAGCAGACTGCAGAGAAATTCTGCTGCTGCCTTTGAAGAAGTTGCCATATTATGAGAGGGCCACTTGACCAGAACCAGAGGACAGCCTCTAGAAGTTCGGAGAGGTGCCTGGCTGACGTCCAGCAAGAAGAGAGGAAACTCTTTCTTAACTCTATAAAAAGCTGGTGTTGGCAAACAACCTACATGAGGCTGGAGAAGGACCCTGAGCTCAGATGAGAACTCAGCCTGTCCAATATCTTGATTTTAGCTTCAAAAGAGACTCTAAACAGAAGACCCAATCTAATCTGTACCCTGAATCCTGACCCACAGAAACCAGTATAGCAAATTTGTATTGATTTAAGCCATTAAAAGCCTACTAGTTTGTTACATAGCAATAGAAATCTAACACAGAAGGGAACTGAGGCCTTCTGCCAATAATTGGCACCAGGGGAATAAAGCATCTTGGAAGCACATCCTCCAGCCCCTGTCAAGCTCTCAGAAGACTGCAGTCCTGGCTGTCACCTTCACTGGAACCTCATGAGAGAGCCTAAGCTACAGTCACCCAGCTAGACTGCTAGATTAATCATTTTTCAAAAATATTTTATAATGTTTAGACATCTTGAGGGGCCTAGCTGTCTGGGGAGATACTACCCCTCCCAGGTCTTATTAATTTCTACAGATAATAACTCATCTGAGAACATGAACACATTCCATATGCAAGCCAAGCAATCCTGAGTCCAGACCCTTAACCACCTCTGTTATGTAACTCTCATACACCAAGCCAATATTTCCCCAGCCCTAAATCAACCCAGGCAACTAGAGACCACTCCTAAGGTCCAGAGTCCACTGACAGTATTGTACTAGCCAATCCTAAATTGTATTCCCTTCCCTGTCTTTCCCACAGAAAACACGAAAAAGGCTCTGCTTTCTCCTTGCTCCGGCTTCTGCTTCCGGACTGATGCTGGTGCTTCTCCATATAGACCCTAAGTTGACTGACATACCCCCACTTCTCTTGGGAAATCTAAGTAATAAATTCTCTTTCCAATAGTATTAGCATCTCCTTTTTCTCATTCAGTCATTTCCTTAAATTAAAGTCCCCTGAGTATTTTTTAATACAACTGCCCCCTAATTTCTGATCTACAAAAACTATGTGAGATAATGAATATTTACTTTTACTTTAAGCTGCTAAGTGTTGGGCTAACTTGTTTGCAGCAATAGATGACTAATTACCATTTTTGTCACTATTCATCAGCAAGTCCAAGTTCCTGACTTCCTGGATGGTGGGTAAAATAGCAAGTAGAACAGAGGTTCTGAACTCAGTTACATAAGGTCTTAGCTTAAATAAAAACTCTGCTGCCTACTTTCTTTTTGAGTAGGGTCAAGTTTCCTTAATATCACTGAGGAATCAATTTCCTCATCATTAAAACTGGAATAATACTTAAATCACCAGCATTATAGAGAAATTTGAGAACTGAGCAAAATAAAGCTTATAAAGGACTTTGCACAGAGCTAGAGTTCAGTAAATATTAGTTATGTTTTCTATTCTGGCATTCATTCTCTCTCTTGTTATTATAACATCCAAAGTTAATAATCACTTAATAGCACAAAGAAGTTTTGTCAATCCTAAGGTCCCTGACAAAAATTTCTTTGTTTAAGCAACTAACACTTGAAGATAAGGGTAAAGGGCTGGGACAAGAATCAGACCAAGGAAAATAACAAGAGATCAACATGCATGTGAGCCAAAAGGCAAATCACCGTCTTGAAAAGTTTTAGTATCCCTTTGAGTATATTTTATAATCCTGAGTTGCGAAGTGAATGGAGCCAAGCAGTTCAGACAGAGCCTGAGCACTGTTCCAGATCATCACTGTTCTGGAAAAAGTGGTGGAAAAAGAGGTAGAACACTATGCTCTTAAATTTGCTCACATCTTCTGTTTATTGCTAAGACCTCCATCCCTATCTTCCTGTCTTTTCAGTGATCTCTTTCCTGAGAGATCTCATGCAATGAACGAATGGATAAATGCCAGTTAACCCACTTCCGTATTCCTCCATCTAATAAAGCATGTCAGTAAGGTGTATCAAAGATGATGCTCATGGAGTTTGTATCCAGGTGCAAATAAAGTTATAATTTATATAAAAATAAAGACATAGAAAACTAGACCTCGACATTAATGGTTAAATCCCAAATCAGTGTTTCAGATGTTTTAGTTTTAAATGGGATATTCTCCAAAACTTTAATGAATTTTTATATTTACTTTTTCTTCAATGATGAAACTATGGAAATAATAAAACTCCCTACATTATGTATAAAGTCAATTTTTCTCTCTTGTGGTTTGTGCTATCAAAGAAATTTTTGGCCTACCCAAAAGTCAAAAATGTTTTCCTCAATGTATTATAGAAGTTTATAGTCTTAAATGTAATATTTTGGCCTATAATCCATTTTGATTTAATTTTTATGCGTGTATTACTTAATATGAAAATCCAATTTTTCCAGCACCATTTGTTGAAAAGCTACCATTTAATAGTGCTTCTAAATTTGGTTCATCATCAAATTTGTCCCTTCATGTAGGAAAACAAAAGACATAAGCAAAAGATGTCCTTGCCTTGTAGATGTGAAGTCAAAGAATGGAAATGCGGCATGCTGCAATCTGTCCTAGGACCTCTGTCCGTGGTGCTTCTGACACAGGGCTCAAGGTGTAAATACGGCAGGGACTGTGATGAAGAGCAGGTCTATTATGTACATGCCAGGGAAAAGCAGCTTGGACACTGGACAGCCTGTCATAAAGAAAGGCTGTTGACACTTAAGCAACAAGAGGCTCTGTCCTGATGAACTCTGCTTAATCCGCTAGTTTCTATGGCCTTCCTGATATTCTCCCTCCTCCCAAGCACTGTTTTGCAACAGAGGAGGGAAATGAAAGGGAATGTCTAGAAAGTCACAGTGAAGGTCACTAGCACACTGCATTTTGAATCTCTTCGCAGTGTACTAATTCATCTTTAAAATGCTTTCTAAATGGGGAAAGACTAGCCAAAAATCTACTGCTTTTTGACTTTTGCACGTCTGTCCATAAATTGTACAAGATTCAGTAACTCGTCTCCATATGGGCAAAATTATTATTTCCAAACTGATTTTTATATTTTTCTTCTGAAGATGAAGTAAATGTAATGTTATGACTCATGGAAAATACATTACTATCCCCCTAAGTCAATTTTATGCAACTTGGAAATATTAGGAAAATAATTCACTTCCTATAGTTTCTTTGTTGCATTTATGCACTTGGACTCACCTCCTTTCCTTACATTAAAATAATTAGAAGTTGTTCATAAAAACTAGAAAGGGTCTGTTATAAGAGAAGCGGTTGCTTGCTGCCTACCAGAGGAAAGTATGTTTGCTGGGACATGCATAGATTGAGATGTGTTCATACTGTTCAGTGGAATCTGACTATATTTAAAGAGAAATATGAACCAAAGGCTCATTGCTTTGTGTGGTTCTATATGTCCCAAGAATGTCACACCGACCGCCAGTTTTTAACTGCCTTCTCAGTTAGAGCCCAACAGATGAACTGATTTTCTGCTCTTCTAGAATACCCATTTACATCCATCAAAACTTGTATTGATTTGGGAATAGTATGACTTCTGTTATTAATGTCTTAATATGTACTGGCATACTTGGCGTTCATGATTTTTACTTCTCATACCTATCTCATATCCCCTAACACACATTTGTAGACAAGTTTTGGAGTTATCAAAAGCTTGTATCCTTAATAAGTGCAGTTGTCTTCAGATTGCAATTGTAAAGGAAACCAGATGGTTTAATAAAGACAGTGTTGAAAAGACATTACCAAGACATTATATAGCTTGAATTCCTATAGTTTAACACCATAGATGATTAGAGGTGACATATTTTAAAAGCTAACTGGTTGCAATGATCATTGTTTTGTAAGCGTGTTCAGATACACAGTGCATTAAAAGAAACAAGTTTGAGAACTATTTACAAAAACTCAAACCAATCTTACTTAAATTGATATAGAGCCTATGTTTCATATTCTACTATACTTTTTATTAGAGCTTCTGAGTGTAGGCAATAAAATGGGTATATGATTTTATCTTTTTTTTCCACCCCCGAGCCATTTGGAGAAATTGGGATCTTAAGGATATTGCCATAAGAGGGAGGAAGATATTATTGGCAAATGCCAAATCTATTTAAGGTAAAGCACAGAATTAGGATGATGTATGTTTAAATATGTCTTTCCTTCCAAAGGAAACTTTATGCCATAGTCTTTGAGATGGGCAGATTTTTATGTCAGTAACTTGGTCCCAACAGGTAAAATGAGATAAGCACACTCGAATACAAAGGTCAGAAATGTATTTGCTGTATTGTTAAAAGTCTGTACCTTTTTCTCAGAGGAAAAACAAAGGATCTATCTACAATTCATCTATCTCTATCATCTATCTATATCTAGAATATATCTAGGTCTATAATATGATTATATAGTATTCACAAATTAAAGTTAGAGATAATTAGATGCTAGATAGATGGATGATAGATAGATATACAATAAACACATACAATTTTTCTTATGGGCTTTATTTCCTTACAAATGAGGCATGTCTAGGTTAGGAGCATTTGTGTGTATGATTATGTGTGTTAGAGATGTATGTAGTGAAACAAAAAAAAATTTCATTTCTATAGGGTTAAATGTTTCTGACTAATACATTGAATTAGACACCTCGGTTGTAGGAAGCCAAGCCACTCACTCATTACAGCTTCTCCTTGGAATTTGATGAGAGTCAATCAAACACAAAACATTGCTATACTCTCAATTGATTTCAATAACTAGTTAGTGTGTCTTCATTGACAAAATTCTGTCAGAACTCAGGAGTCCAACAGCACTGGATCTTTGTAAAATGATTTTGAAAGATGGGTCACATTGCTTTATACAGAAGCTTATACCTAAAAGCAATTGTAGGTAGGGACAAAATATAAACAATAAATTAGGATGGATAAACTTGTGAGAGCCATCTCCAAAGGGCAATACAAATAAAACAACCATAAAGATCCCTGAAAATGGGCAGAATCAGGGTAAAATACAGATTTTTAAATTTTATAAACTGATTGGTAAAATAATTTAGTGAACTGCATACACACACTCTGACTATAAAGTAACGAGACCTATTTGACAAATCTCACATCCAAATGTGTTTCCCTTCAAGTGCTGTTATTGAAAACTGCCACTTTTCCTACGGGTTATATGGCACCTATCTATAAACAGACACTTTTTATATTGACTTGGCTACAAAGGATGTTGACTTACTCTCCTCCTGGTTTCAAATGGAACAATTATGTATTTTCCAGTCCAACTTAAAATAGGTCACATTGAAAGTTTAATGATATTTCTTTTCATGAGGAACTTCTCCCTGAAGACTTCAAGGCCTTGTTTCTTTTTTTCTTTTCTCTTTTCTCTTCTCTTCTCTTCCCTTCTCTTCTCTTCTCTTCTCTTCTCTTCTCTTCTCTTCTGTATCAAGGAATTGTTTTCATATCCTTCATAGATTTGCTTTTTAACCACATTTTTTATTGTTGTTCAAGTATAGTTGTCTCTATTTCCTCCCCACCATTATCCCCACCCTAACCATCCCAATATCAAGGCCACTTTTCTAACCAAAGAAGAGGAACTACTCTTTACACCCAGATATTCACATTAATTTTCTTAATAAGTCATTATCCAGATGTTCTTCTCCATGTGAGGACAAATATTTGGATGCTACTATGTTTTATGCTCTATACCACATAAGCAAACCACTTCTTGTGGTAGTCTATAGCTACAGATTGTGAGCCTCATATAGTTAAAAAAAGAAAAAGAAAAAGACAACCTTGGGATTTTCCTTCCTGAAGAAGGGAAGGTTTACCATTTCTAAGATTTAGTTAATTTGAATGCTATGACAATCTTTGAAACTTGACTTTTACCTAAGAGAGTGGCATGAGCCTGTATTCTTATTTGCCTCTGTGTCAGTGAATGACACGGACAATATCCTTGACAAATCTAACACAAGATAGTTGTATTCAATCACTGAAGATTATATTCATGAAGTCTGGAATTTAAATGGTTTGAACATTAATGTCTGCAATCAAATAATCAGATAATTTGGCAAATTAATAATATCCTCTATCCTCTAAATTACCTCCTTAAGTAATTGTAATATTTATAATTAATTAAATTTGCAGAAGAGATTTTTCTCCACATTTGTTGTCATTCATCCCAAAATTGAGGGTCACTTGTGTTAAGTGAACACTCCTTGCATTTCATTAATTCTTTCCAAACTTTTAGTGTGAGCATAGGTACCAAACTTTTAAGGTTTCATTTATTAGTGTATGTTTTGACTACTATTGATTTTATTGCCAAAAGTTTTTCTGCATATTTCTTTACTAATGACAGAGGTATTATATGTTTAAATTGATTCAGGAAAGAATCACTAAGATTTACTTCAGTAGGGTTATCTTCACTGAAAACCGTTGATCATCACTGCAGTATTTGCTTTTCCTTAGTTTGATTATTTTTCCTGATCTTTGCTTTGGAAAAATACTGCATGTTTTAGAAGAAGGATGGAGTTATTATCAAGAACTTGGTAAAATGTCAACTCAGCAAATGTTAGTAATGTAACAAGTCTGTACCTCTCCAATTACACACGGAATTCTCATGAAACCATGTGAAGCAATCTGCAGCTGCATCTGTGAGAAGAGACAGGAAGCTCTTTCCTTTTTAAATATAAAACTAGTTGATTAACTATTAAAAGTGTGTGCCAGTAATTTTAGTCAAAGCTTTCAATTATGTCAGTCATATATGGTCTGGAAATTAGTTCAAATAGTAGTGCCCAAAAGTCTATGGACTTTTTCCTGACACACTTAAGATCCCATTAGTAACCCCAGGCATTTGTGCAATTAAACCGTAATCAATATTACTGCAGGCTCGGGGATGCATCTTGGATGCATCCCTCGCTAACGTATGGCCTTGCTCAACTGCTGCACCGCTCTGTACGTCAGTTTTCTCCTCTGTAAATGAGTGACAGTACCCATTTTGCTAAACGATTAAATGACATTACATGTTTTTCAGTGCCTGAGTGACTAAGATCTGAAATAATCTTCCTACAGATTATTTTCTACGTGGCATGTGCAAAACTGCTGTAAACACCTAAGTCATCTCATCTCATGCCACTTAAGATTCTTTCATTGACTCCCCATTAGTTTTAGAGTGAAAGCTAAAGTCCTTACCATGGCCCACAAGACCCTATACAACCTCTCAATCATGGTCTATTATTTCTTTATCATCTTTTCCTACAACACTTGGCTCAGACTACTCCGGACACCCTGTTCTTGGTTCTTCACGAATCAAGATATATAGCCATGCTCCTGCCTCAGGGCCTTTGCACTGCCTATTTACCTCAATGGCGTAATCTTTCTCCAAACAACCACATAGTTCCTTTCTCTTTTTCTTCTTCAACCCTTGCCTCAGTTTCACTTTCTCAACGTGGGTCTATTTAAAATGACATGTTGACCCTTAGCCCTTTTGATGCCGTTTATCCTATTCTATTTTTCCCTCAGTACCTGATACTCTCTAACTTGTTATATAATTGATTTATGTTTACAATTTGTTGTATTTTCCCCACTAGAATGTTCAATCATGAAGGTAGATTTTCTCTCTCGGCTTCATTCATTAATCCATCCCTCATATCTAGAACAGTGCTAGGCATAAAGTGGGTACTCAAAAATATTTGATGAATGAAGAAATAATGAATAAATTGCAGTAATTTTTTTGTATTATTATCTGGCCTAATTTACCTCCTTATGACTTGGTTCACTGCCATCTCTATCATTTTCCCCCAGGCTAAGGCATATGGCAGGTTAATCATTCCTCCCAAGGAGGCACTGGCTGGTTGGGAGTTTAGGGAGTCTTTAGCTACCTTAAAACATGATCATTCCCCATTTCTGTGTATTTACAAAATATCTGCACAGCAGTTTGCCTTCGAGTGAGCATTCAAGAAGCTCCAAGAACACTGCTCTCTTTGTTTCACTATGGGGGGGAAACAACAAAACTCAATCTTGCCAAGTGTGACAGTCTTCCCCCTTTTCATACCTTGTAATATCAAGTCAACTCAGGACCCACTTTTCAGCCATAGTTGACAGTGTCTGGGTCCCTGTGACTCCACCAAACACCGACCACTGGCTGTCAGTAAAGTCTCTGATGGACTAAGTCCAGCATAACTGCTGCGAATGGAAGAGGCACACCACAGTCATACAAAACATGGAAATCATGTTGGAGAATAGGGTAAATGATACAAAGTTTGAAGATTACTTTCTGTTAAGCAAAAATCTGTAATTTACTTCTTCCCTCTTTCTTTTTCTTATAAATGCAAGGAGTGTAAATTAGGAGATGATAGGGAGATGAGGGAGTTGACAGGTGGTCTCAGAGAGAAAATGTGAACAACAGTTGCTTTGTTCTCATTTGGGCAAAAGAGATGAGAGAAGCTCATATCACAGCATGTGAGGGACAGGTACAGTGCTGGAGCAAGATTTACAGTATTCTAATGGGCTCTTTAGGCTTTAAAATCTACATGGGATCTACATAGCTCACTCTTAAGTTAAATTGAAGAAGAAGTCAAACTGCATTACCCAGAGATGGAATTGGAGAGGATCTCCCTTAAAGTACCTCTTTACCATGTTTAAAATCACAAAACAGAACACAACAGTGTATGAATAACAATATATGAAATCATTCCAATAGGACAGTCCCTGTAAGTATGTGGGCAAGCACAATACAGGTATTGGCATGTGACTCAGCAATGTACTCAAACCATTCATTATGCAAACTTTTTATTAAGCTTCCTCTGTGGGTTTCACTGTACTAAACTTTGGGGAAAGCATGGAAGAAATGGCTCTTGCCCTCAAGGAAGTTACAGTTGAATGTGAGAGAAATACGAGAAATATACAGATTTACCATATAATATGGTGACCATCAATTACAAGGTAAGTCTACTGTTAAGGAAACATAAAGTGACATTAGCGGGAACCAAACTCAAGTGGGAAAGCAAGCAAAGTGCATATTTTCAAGAGGATATGACAGGGTAGAAAAATCTTGGAACATGGCTAAACTGGAGTTAGCTACATGGAGGAGAGAGTGAGTGGGAGAGGATACGATTAGCAAAAAGAAGAGCAGGAGCAAAGTGACGAGGGCGAAGAAGGGTCTTCCACAGGGTCATAAAGGACGAGTGTCAGGCAGCATGTTGTGGAAGGCTTTCTGTGCCATTCGAAGGAGTTTGGATTGTATATGGAAAGCTGCTAAGAGAATTGATGCAAGGAAAAGACATGAGTTTTATTATTTTGAAAAACAATACCACTCACAATACAGAAGATATATCAAAATTCAAGCAATTGGGTAGATAATGGTTTCATTCATTGAGAAAAAGAACAAAAAAGAGAATATACGTCTGACAAGGTGACAGGTAGAAGTAAACTGATAGTGAATTCAGTTTGGAATATGTTAACTGCTTATGGAAACGTTAAGGAGAGTTGGACAAATAAAAGTTTGAGTTTAAGGGAGAGATCAAAATGTGAGAAAAAGATCTCAATCATGAAACTTTTCATAACAACAGGCACAGTATCTTGACACATTTTTATATTTTTGTCTTCCCTTATTACAAATAAAACTATTGAGGGGAAAGACTTAGGACTTGACTTGTTTATTTCTGGGTTCTTGGCATCTAGCACTGTGTCTGGATCACAGTGCCACTCATGAAACATTTTCTGAAAAGATTAATTTTCAGAATTGTACTCGAAGGACATGTGTTTACGTAAAACTGCTTCTTATAGGGAGTGGAAAGCAGAAAAGACACAGAGTGCAGTTCTAAGTTAAACACTGGGCCAATGATGCCATGTGATGCTGAGAAAGAAACCCCAGGGAATTAGGAGATTATGATATTGTAGCAAATAATGAGATTGTGAAAAAATGGCCTCAAATGTCCTAGAGCATTAAGGCATTTATTAATGACCTTATAAAGAGGGACAGTGTGCTTCCAGTGCACAGAGGGAAATAAAGCCAAGGAGCTGAGAATGGGGGAACTAAATGAATGGGGTGAGAATATCATTACTCTTTTCAGGCACATGGGATGGAGAAGAGCTAGAGCAATAACTTCTCAGAAATACTGAGTCAAGGAAGAATTTTTTAAGATTATTTATTTATTTTTAGAGAGAGGGGAAAGGAAGGAGAAAGAGAGGGAGAGAAACATCAACATATGGTTGACACTTGTACTTCCCCTACTGGGGACCTTACCTGCAACCCAGGCATGTGCCCTGACTGGGAATTGAACGGGTGACCCTGTGGTTCTCAGGCTTGCACTCAATTCACTGAGTTATACCAGCCAGAGTGAATTTTATGTCTATTTACTTGTATTTTCATTGGGAGATGTTTAGTTATGGTTAATTAAGAGATTAGCAGTGAAGTAGAGAAAAAAAGAACAGAGTAGTAACTTGAGGAGGAAGATCTACAGAGGGGATAAGACCAAGCCTGTTTCATTGCCAGCTGTATGCTGAGTTGCCTGCAAGCACTGGTTACACAGAAAACAGTCTTAAAAAATGGGCAAGGGACCTGAACAGACACTTATCCAAGGGGGGCATACAGAGGGCCCACAGGCATATGAAAGGATGCTCAACATCACTAGCCATCAGACAGATGCAAATTAAAACCACAGTGATATACTACTACCTCACACGGGTCATAATGGCCATCATTAACAAATCATCGAACAACAAGTGCTGGTGAGGATGTGGAGAAAATGAAGCCCTAGTGCTTTGTTGGTGGGAATGCAGACTGGTGCAGCCACTGTGGAAAATGGTATGGAACTTCCTCAAAAAACTAAAAATGGAACTGCCTTTTGATTCCAGCAATTCCACTGCTGGGATTATACTCTAAGAATCCTGAAACACCAATTCAAAAGAACCTATGCACCCCAATGTTCATAGCAGAATTATTTACAATAGCCAAGTGCTGAAAACAGCCTTAGTGCTCCTCAGTAAATGAGAGGATCAAAAAACTGCGGTTCATTTAAACAATGGAATACTATGCAGTGGAAAGAAGAAGGAACTCCTATCCTTTGGGACAGCATGAATGGAACTGGAGAGCATTATGTTAAGTAAAATAAGTCAGGCAGTGAAAGACAAACACTATATGATCTCACTTATGAAAGGGACCTAATGAACAAAACAAACAAACAAGCTAAATAGAACCCAAGCTATGGAAGCAAGGAACAGACTGCCAGAGACCATAGGGGAAGAGGCGAGGGGGATAAGGGAGGAAAGAAAGGGAAAGACCTAGTTACAGAACAAGTATAAATGACCCATGGACATGGACAGTAGGGCAGGGATTGACTGTGGGAGTGGGGGGATGGGTGGGGCAGGGGAGAACAACGGGGAAAATTGGGACAACTGTAATAGAACAACAATAAAAAAAAGAAAGTGGTATATAAAATGCTATTAATTGAGTGAGTATACTACTGAATGAGATAATGTTGAAATAAGTGAATATGCAAGGATCAGGGTCTGGAAATGTGTAGAATAGTTGCTTTTGATTATGAGGGAACTCATCTGTTTTGTTTTACTTCTTCCTGGTCATCGTGGCTTTATACCAATAAACATTCATTTGTGTTTGTGGATATTAAGGGGCTAAAGGCTTTCTGGGTTCTGATCCCCCTTTCAGCTCCTAAACCCATACCTTTGGTGCTCTTCTGTCTCTACGCACAATTAGGCATGTTGTGAACACACATCTGTCCCCAGTTCCCCTCTCCTCCAGCTTAAGTTCTTCAGTTCCACTAGCTCCATGCCTTTACCACTCATATTATTTTACTTGTACGTGTCCATCCTCAGGTCTAGCAAGATAATCCACCCTCTTAACAAATGCACCCACACCCTGCCTGGTCTTACTACCCCACTTATGAGCATTGTATGGATAATACAAGATTTCTAGGCAAACTTTCTTGATGTTTTGCAATCAAACTGGTTTCCTGTCTCTTATATAAAGCATGTGAAAAATCTCACCCTCCTTGATGACGTTATCAAAGACCACCCACAAACTACTCACTCAATGTTAATCATTCACCTGCTGTTTCTATGAGTGGATTAGCGTGGACTCTCTCAGCCATGGCGACACACGTACGGTGACATTCACTGGCGTACCTCCTCCTCCAGGGAACACCTGGCAATGCTGGTCAGTTTCTCAAACACCTGCTGTAACTTCTCCCTTTTCCCCTGCCCATGATGGGTGTGAGTAAGAATTACACTATGGAGGTAACACTGAGTCCTCTCTAATTAAATAATTTCATCAATGTTAGTGTAACTATAGCAACAATGATTTTTGAAAAACCACACCAATATTCCAGACTCTATTAATAAGTCAGAACACAAATAAACCAGACTTAAGTGTTTTAAAGGATAGGAAATTTTACTCTGTATGGCTGTAGACCATACACTACACCTCACTAGCCATCTGCTCTATTTGAATTTTTAGAAATGAGGGGATTCAGAAAAGATGTCCCCTCACTAAATTCATCACCGGAATAGCAATCCTAAGCTTATGCTTTGTTCTTGACTGAAGTACAATACAATTAATATTATTTACATTACAGAAGATGTATTAGTTATTATTGCATAGTAAATTACCTTAAGAAATAGACATTTATAACTTTTTTTTTACTGTCTTGCTCAATTTCTGTGGGTCAGGAGGAATCCAGGAACAGCTCAGGGTCTCTCATGAGGTTTCTCTTGAGATGTCAGTGGTGGCCGCAGTCGTGCCTATGGTGGACAGGGCTGAAGATGTGCTTCACAGTGGCTCACTCATGCTTGGTGAGTCAGCGCTTGTTGGTGGTGAGAAGTCTCAGTTCTTGTTAATGTGCATGTCTACCAGGAGACTGCTGGAGTTCCTGGAGTGCGTGGTACAAGAGAATAAGTCAGAAGCCTCAGTGTCCTTTGTGCTTAGCCTGGGGTCACAGGCCATCATTTCTGCAATACCTTATTAGTTACCCAGGTTGGCCACATTCAGTGTGGGAGAGGATTCCACAAAGGCATCAATACCAGGACCTGAGGATCTCTGGGTTTCTCTGGACTGTCACAGAAGTCTAGGGTTGTACAGAACTGATATAAGTGGCACCCTGAATGAGAATTGTCCCATACATCAAAAGGTTGCGGGTTCAATTCCCAGTCGGGGAACATACCTGGATTGCGGGTTCTATCCCTGGGTGGGGCATATGAGGGAGGCAACCAATCTAAGTTTCTCTCACACATGGATGTCTCTCTCTCTCTCCCTCTCTCTCTCTCTCTCTCTCTTGATCTCACTCTTGCTCTTTCTCTCTCTCCCCCTCACACACCTCCTTTCTCTTTAAAATCAATAAACATATTCTTGGATGAGGATTAAAAATAAAAAGAACTGATGTATGAGTAAGTGGGAACTACATGTATACATATAGAGGTATTGCTGTGTATGTAAATGTTTTTAGATTATGTGTTCATATATCTGTTTCATACTAGAATTTCCCTTAAAGATGCCTTATAATAAACACTACACTCTCATAATACTTAGCCTAGTGTCTTCACTATAATTGACGCTCAGTAAAGATCTGTTAATGATAGAGAAGACATACATGACTTGCTTTTAAGGATCTCAGGGAGACCTAAAAGTCCAGATTGGTGAAGTTGGCTCTGTTAACTCCAAAGGCCATGCATGACTTTAATAATGGATGTTGCAGAGCAGTCCAGTCCTCCTCCAAGAAAGCTGGAGCCCCTGCCAGGATGTGGAAAGCAGATGTGCGTGTATTCCTGACACTAGGGACTCTGTTGTATTTCTGGACTAGATGATCATTAAGGGAAGGTGGTGTCAATGAGCTTTATACTCAGGATTTACTGCTAATGGTTTCCAGACCCACAGGGATCTTCTCCACTAAACTTAAGAGACGTAACAACAGTTCTGGGAAGTCTGAGACTAGTTCTGAGTCTCATTGATGAAGCAACTTTGTCATCTAATCTTGTGACTGGAAGCAGAAGAATGACCTAAAGAAAACCTTGTTCACGTTACATGTGTCATTTACCCTGAACAGATGTGTAATCCAGGAAAATGGCTGCCAGCCCAGCATCACCCCCACCCCATGTTACTGCAGTAACTGTGGTGTGACAGGCCGGCAAGCATTTGGAGTTCAGGGGCAAATCATGTAACTCATCCAAGTCTCTGTTGCCTCTTTGCCTCATAAAACTAGAGAGAGGAAGGCTGACATGTCTTACAGGACTCTTGTGACAAATACCTAACAAAAATCCAAGCAAAAGCACTGTATAAGTACAAAACAGTACTATATAAAGCAAGCTGTGACATGATGATACAATCTAAGAGCATAAATGTTTTTAAGATAAATAGCAGGTTTTGGCAATGCCCTCAATATCACTAATGCCTGAGTAATCATGTCTTCAAGAAATCCATTCTGCGTTGGCCCCGGCTGCAAGACTCTCCCAGCTTAACCAGGATGCACCTTCTTACGTTTTGTGTGGCAAGGCCAGTGTTGTAGGATTGAGTCCGGCTGCACGGTGCCAGTGAAACATAGTGAGTTAGGTAAAGAAGAAGTCCACACCATTTAGTCACACTGACAGACCTCGGTCCTGACATCTTTTTACTCTGCCCTGTGACTCCTTTTGAATGCTGCTTTGTGAATAATGACACTTGACTTCATGTAGTAGAGAAGATCACTGGCTCTCAACCAGAATGTGTTAGACACTTTTCTGCATACAAGGTAACCCTCGGGTGACTTGCTTATGCACCTCTAACCCCCCAAAACAAAGGCAGATTTGTTAGGTGAAGACATCAAAAAATTTCTGATTAGGGAACAGAATGGGGATGGAAAATTTTAATCATGTTTGATTTTGTAACACCTTAACCTTTCCTGATACATATGTTTTCTGACAACACATTTTTTACTCAATTAAAATTTATTTTATTCTGAAGCATTGGAAGAGGGTTAGGACAGTGGGAAAGAATTGTATTAAATCTTCTACAACAAAGGGGGATTTCCCAGAAAGTAGCCTACTCACATGGAATGACACCAGAATTGGAATTCCAGTTTAGTCAGTTACTAACTGTATCAAATGGAACAGAGGCTCATTATCCTAATTTCACAAATAAGAAAAGTGAGATGCAAATACAAACATCTGCCTGTGTATAAGGATTAAATGAAATAAATTTGAGTCTCTATTTTGAACATTCTGAAATCAGCAATAGATTGGGGATTTAAAAAAAATGAAATGGGCCCATCCAAATATGTGATTAAAATGCTCAGAGGTATATTTTGTGCTATTTACAGTAAGACAAGAATGCATTTTAAATTGATCCTTGATCATATTTTCACTTTTTAGACCTTGTTCTGCCTCATTCTCTCTGTGATAATAACTATAATTACATCCATTCCTCATTATAAAGCTGTTCTTTTCTCTTTCTTGACATTCTGTCTTTGTTGACTAATGATGGCGAAGATTTTCCCTGAGCTTACTTATAAAATTCAGGAGATTGTGAGGGAATGTTATATGCAGTCTGCATTATATGGCTTATCCCACTTTTCTTACCTACAAAATAAATTTGTCAAAATTAATGTTTGTAACATAAGCTAAGTACCTATTTCTACATGTGTTAGCTTCTGAGAAGGAAATGAAAGCCGTCTTGTCTTATTTGACGAATGCTTCACCATTATCTGTCCTTAAAACATCAAGAAAATTTTTAATATTCCTCTTCTCTCTTTCTTCCCTTAGTCTTTCTAACGATTACTGGAGTGCTGTTTTGTTTTGTTTTTGTTTTGTTTTTAAATCCCTTTCCCTTTCCTTTCTTCTCACGCCTGGAGTCCTTAGTAAAGATTTTAGGAGTATTCCACTTCCAGTGTAGCATTTTGTAGTTAAAATGAAATTTCATTAGATAGATAAATATGAATATTCTTCATGTTTTTAAGGCTTTGGGGAGTGGGACTGTGGACAGAAATGACTTTTCATATTTGCTTATAAATAAATAACTGTGTGTCTATAATCAATAGAGATCCTCTGCATGTAATGTACCCTTTTCTCATGCACTTCCCATTAAAGACGAGCTTGTGTTTCCTGACACATTTTCAAGGGAATGATTTTATAGCGATGCTTCTGTATGCCTACATTATTTTATTCAGTTGCATGCCAATCTGGTATTTTCTCTCTTATTATCTTAACCTTTCCTTTATTTGAAGTAATTGTCTAGTTCATGTAAAACTATTTACTTTATTTTAATTACTTTAAAGGGAAAGAAATTCTAATGTACATTGATCTTTTTCTATCTTTTACACTCAATATACACTTTATTATTATGAAAGTCTTTCCCTACCTACTTCATATGGCCTCCCACTCCAAATCAATGTCCCCTAGCTTATTGAGTGTACTAATATTATTGTAATCCTTTTCAATGTGTACTATAATTATGTGTTTTTCTACTCTGTCCCCCACGGTAACTATGAATTCTTTGAGGGCATGGGTTCTATCTTATTGAACTGCATTTTTAACACATAGTATTGTGAATGACCATAATTATTTCAATAAATGTTTGTTGATATATAAATAAACTTCAGAGAATTTTTATTTATATTTAAAATTAAAGTTTTATTTATTGTCATCATTGCTTTATCCAATCTCATTGTTTTAGTTGGTTTCTAATAACTACATCAACCAAAAAGTGACAATAAGCAAATTCTTTTTTAAACTAATATTAACTTTAGAACTAGTATTACTTTGTAGTTAATTTTTTAAGTCAAAACATTTGTTTCTGTAATCATTTCCTTCAAAGAAATCTCTGAACTAGATGTTGATTTGTTAAAGTTATATTTAGTTATCTTTAAGATATTCTTGAAATTCCAACGACTTGTTTTGGTGGAAGTTAACTAAATTACATCAAAAAACATTAGAACATCGTACTATTTAAAGATATCCTAGGGTCTATCTAATGCAGTTTTTCAAAAATTGATAATAAAACTCATTTAGATTGATGGATATTTATGCACCCAAAAAAGATAGGTAGAACATTAATCCACTTTATTCATTACAGTAAACAGCTGTGGAAATAAACTAGAACACATCTAAATTTCTGGAACTAGGCTCATGTACAAGACTGAGAAGTGTGTACCACAGTAGGATTTGGTGATGCCATATTAGTCTAGATAACAATTCAGTCTCACTTACTTACCATGCTGAAGTTTGTTTCTGGTTCACACAAATCTGATGCACTGCAGAAAGGCTTTTCTCCATCCCAGGCTCAATCCAAAATACATCCCCCAGCGTGGACATGGCAATGTGGCATGCCAGCCTTCAATCACCTTGGACCAAAATTATACATGCTACTTTAGGCCAAATCATTTTCCCTGGTCACCAGGCATAAATTCTGTATACATAATAGATTGACTTATCTCTGTGGGAGCCAATACAAAAGCTTGCCAGTCTCTGTATCCAATCCAAAGGGAGAGTCACTAACTGTGCCCGGTAAGAAGGGAAGCACCAGAAATGGGAAGTCACTGGCAATCTCTACATGTTTGCCTAAGTATGCTACATTAAATGTTTTTCACAATCAAAACACTGTACTAAGTCAAATTTTTATATATAACAAGTCAATTATATGTAGGTACTAAAAACAAAAACAAAGAAAGAAACAAACAAAAAACACCACATCATTGCTTTTTAAATCAATTTTTATAAAAAATGTCAGTAGTATTTGTTCATATTTTAAGAAGAACTAGATATTGTCAGCAAGACTTAATATCCTTTGAGTTAATATCAGGTATTATGATCCCTCCTACATTTGGCTTGTTTAACTGTTTTTTTTTTTCCAGTAAAACCTCAATGTGCATTTTTATTAACTAAGAAAAGAGTCAGCTCATTTCATCAGTCATGAAACCATCTCTGCATCTCCCCACTCATGCGCTGCTGTCCAAAATGAGAGAATGAAGGCATAATTAAAATTCATACCTTTTATGGAGACTCTGAAGTAATAAAACTCTACAAAGTAGGCTGAAAATAAATTGCTACATGGTTTTTGCTTTCCTTCACTTTCAATCAGATTCTCATGAAGTCTGTGAAAATCACAGGCTGAAAAACTGGAGCAAGAGATGGCTCCACAGCAGTGCATGTTTTAAGGTTTACCTTCTCTGAGCTCTTTGAGGATGAATAAACATGGTTAGCAATGGAATGTTTCTGAGCTTACATTTGACTAAAATGTAGGCTCGACTTAATTAGCAAAAATCAGCTATGTATTGGTAAGATTAGAGAAATGACTGTAGGGACCTTTGACTCCTATTCAGGAAAACAGCAGGAATCAGCCCACATTCTTCACATAGAATTCTTCTAAGAATAACATCTAACACCAAACAGATCAATCTAAAACTTTAGTTTCACAGATTCTCCTTTAAGCCATCAACTATATATTTTATTGTGAAGAGAACCCCAGCATTGAATTGAAAAACTGCGTAGTTAATTCAGGTGGCAATAGTGTCCTTTGTATAACCCAATAACATTTATTTTATTTTCTCTCTCTGTCTTTGTTTATTCATATGTAAAAAGGCATTTTATAGCATAATTTTCTAATTGTCATAGCATAATTGGAAAAATATAGGGTTTAATTTCTTTCTTTTGTTTACATTTTTTTTTGTTCAAGTACAGTTGTCTCTGTTTTATAGGGTTTAATTTCTAATTGCACAGAGTTTTAAAGACTTAAAAAATAAATTCATTTAATAATTTATATTGTCTCATTTTACAAAAAACATCAAATAAAAATGAAAATGAAGGGTCTTATGAAAAGACATTTAGAACCAAAAAGGCAAGAAAATGAGGATAAATATAAAATATTATGTACCCAGGGATTGTGTTAGTGGAGCAAATAGATCCTCAGATTTGCGCCTGTTTCACAGCATCCGTAAAAAGAAAAAAAAATTATTCAATTAATACATAGTAACTAATCTATTAATTCAAAATGAAAGAAAAAACAAAGACAAGAAGAAAAATAAAGGAAGGAAGGAAGCGAGGAAGGAAGGAGGAAAAGAGAAAGGAAGGCAGATCCAGTTTTCTTGGTTTGGAAGTACTTTCTGGAACTAACAGCTGAAAAAAATGTTTGCCATGGATGTACATACAGGGAGATTGGGTTAAGTATTTAAAACATCTTGGTAATAATTGTGATATTAAGTTCCTATGACTTATTTCAGTATTCCACATTTATGATTCTAATGTCTTATAATATCCCATAACCCATTTATTCAACCATTGGTTGCATATATAATTAGTGTTGGTGTTAAGGAAGAACAGTGACATCCTGTCCCTATCCTCATGGCTCACAGTTTAGAGGACATATGGAAATATAGGCAATTAAATCATATTATTAGAGAAGCCAATCAAAGAGGGTGAAAGAGAGTGGTGACAGAAGAGTCTTCTGAGGCTCTAGGCAAAATCTGCAAACACCCTGAAAGGAGAGGTATGGCCACACTGAGAACTGAAAGTACGCATACAGGGGACAAGGAGGAAAGATAAGGGATGAGATTGCAGGAGTAAGCAAGTAATTAGATTATAAAAGGCCTTATAAACCATGTTAAGGAATTTGTCCTTCATCGTGAAGAGAGTGAGGCAAGGTGAAATTTGTGATTTACCAAAAATAAAGAAATAAATATACACCACCACAACACTGAACTCCAAACCTGCCATTGTGTTGACCTTTAATAAAAAGAAATGTTTATGAGGTGCCAGAGAACAAGGGAATTTAATGTGCTCCGTGTGCCCTCTTCCCAGTTCCTAATGGAGCAGTTCATTTCTGCTCCAGGAGGCACTGAATTGCAAGGACATGGAAGTTCCCTTGCTGTCTTGAGTCCTCACAACAGATACATACTCTGTCATCCTGGCACCGGTCACACAGCGGGCACGGCCTGCTCCCACCCAGGTAGGTCATTTGGTCCTGTCTACAATGTCTACATACACCTTAGGTAAATTCCATAAGGTCCTTCTTAGTTGATCCTGTTCAAATCGTCCAGGGACAACTTGGCCCATGCCAAAAATTTTCACCTAGCCCAGTGAGCCAAAAAGGGTTGTCACTGGGTGATACAACAACAACACCATTACTGTACCAATAAAACACGATAGTATTTATTACGTATTAATCCCACAAGTCAAATGTATAAATACAGGGCTTTCTGTTCAAGATGGCAGCATAGGTAAATGCAATACTCAACTCCCCCAACAACCACATCAAAATTACAACTAAACTATAGAACAAACATCATCCAGAACCACCTGCAATCTAGCTAACAGAAATCCTACAAATAAGGATATAAATAAAAAGCCATATCAAGGCTGGTAAGAAGGGCAGATACAAAGAACAAGTTGCTCCCACACCCAGGTGTGTAGCATAAAAACCAGGAGAGATATCCTGGCTTTGGTGGTTCCCCCTGGGAATCAAGGGTCCCAGCCCCTCACCAGTGCTGGGAAAAGAAGTCCTCACTTCTAGCTGTAAAAACCACTGAGGATTGTGGCTGAGCAAGACGGAGGCTCCTGGTACATAGAGAGGAACACCAATTCAGAGGATACAGATCCTAACACCGTCGGCCCCACCCTGGTGATTCCCTGAGGCTCCCCCAACTTGCAGGCCCACCCAAACCGTTTTCAGTTGCTTTTCCTACAAACAGCTACCTTGGCTTATGCTTTAGACTTTCCTAAATATCTCTCAAACAAGTAGCATCTGGGTTCAGTGCGCCCCATACATTTTGTTAAGTGGTCCCCGGCCTAACATTAGCAGCAGCTGGACTTGGTTTGTAGCTTAGCCTCTCCTGGGCATCTCCAAGCCCAGCACAAGGAGCAGCCATCTTCAGATTGATGTGTAATTCAGGATGTGGCCTGAACTCTCCTGGCACTGCACAGAATGCAGGTGGCAGTTGACCTGGACCTGCACCTTCCAGGTGGCTCTACAGCCATGTCCACTAGCAACACACTTAAGAGGCAGACTCAGTGCTCACCAGAGCCTCACTAAAGTAAGTCCTGCTCCATGGGGTCAGCCCCTGCACAGCTGATCTCCACAGTGCTTATAGCAGATTCTCAAGGCTGATCTGCCTAGAGGTAAATCCTCCCATTTATGTGCCAACAGCAATCAAAGCTCAACTAAAACAGAAGAGTGTACACAGTCCAGATGGGGTGGGAGGCACACCTTGAGTGCCCAGCTCAAGTGACTGAGAAGACTACACCACTGGACCCTCCAGAACACAAGGCCATTCTGCCAAGCCCGGGAGACATAGCAGCTCTACCTAATACATAGAGACAACCACAGGGAAGCTACCAAAATGAGGAGACAAATAAACACGTCCCAAATGAATAAACAGAACAAAACTCCAGAAAAAGAGCTAAACAAAATGGAGACAAGCAACATCCCAGATTCAGAGTTCAAAACACTGGTTATAAAAATGCTCAGTGAACTTAGGGGAAGAGTAGATGAACTAATGAAAACTTCAACAAAGGTATAGGAAACATAAAACCCAAACAAGGAGACACAAAAAAGAACCAGTCAGAAATGAAGAATATATTAACTGAAGCCGAGGATGAGTGAAGTTGGGAATGGAAGATGGGGGGTGGGTGGGACAGGGAGAGTGATGACGGGAAGGTGGAGACAGCTGTACTTGAACAATAATTAAATATAAAGCTTTTTTAAAAAATAAGGAATCAATGGTGGAGTAGATGAAGCAGAGGATCAAATCAGAGATTTGGAAGATACGGAAGCAGCAAAAAACCTCAAAAATAGAAGCAAAAAGAAAAAAGAATTTAAAAAATGAGTAGAGTGTAAGGAACCTCTGGGACAATTTCAAGCACACCAACATTCACATCATGGGTGTGCCAGAGGCGAAGAGAGACAGCAAGAAAATGAAAACTTATGTGAAAAAATAATGACA
The DNA here is from genome assembly GCF_022682495.2 of Desmodus rotundus. Classification (NCBI taxonomy): domain Eukaryota; kingdom Metazoa; phylum Chordata; class Mammalia; order Chiroptera; family Phyllostomidae; genus Desmodus; species Desmodus rotundus. Next base: position 70,752,961 of record NC_071389.1, on the reverse strand, counting down.
GAAAAATGCCTTAACTTGGTGAAGGAAACTTGTATGTCTTGTAAATCCCAAATAAGAAGAACCCAAAGAGGTTCACATCAAGACACATCATAATGAAAATGCCAAGGATTTAAAAAAAGGAGAGAACCTTAAAAGCAGCAAAAGGAAAATAGTTAGTTACCCATAAGGAAGCTCCCATAAGAGACTACCCATAAGGGACTATCAGCTAATTTCTCAAGAGAAACTTTGCAGGCCAGAAGGTATCAGCCAGAAATATTCAAAGTGACAAAAAGCAAGGACCTGCAACCAAGAGTACTCTGCTCAGCAAAGCCTATCATTTAGAATTGAAGGACAGTTAAAGAGCTTCCCAGACAAGAAAAAGCTAAAGGAGTTTATCACCACTAAACTGGTGTTACAAAAATGTTAAAGGGTTTTCTGCAAAAAAAAAAAAGAAGGGGATTAGGGGAAATGAGTGAAAAAGGTGAAGGGATTAAGAAGTACAAATTGAAAGTTACAGAACAGTCAAGGCAGTGTAAATTACACAATTAAGAATACAGCCAATAATATTGTAATGACTATGTATGGTGTCAGATGGATACTAGATTTATCAGGGCCATAACTTAGTAAGTTATATTATATAACGCTTGATCATTGGGTTGTACAACTCAAAACTAATATAATATTGCCTATTAACTATGATTGAAAAATAAAGTTATTTAAAATAAAAAATGTATAAATACATATTATGGGCTACTTAAATGCAGGGACAATCTTTAAGTTAGACATTTTTGACAGAACCAAATATCAAAGACCATTTGGCATGAATCAAAGGTGCTCATAGACAGGACCAAATTTCAAGAACCTTTTGACATGGACTACATGTCCATTAATTGGCTACTTATATCAGCAACAGTAGTAAAAAATGTACTAAAATATACTGTGGGCCAAGGAACAACTGTTTTGTCTTGATGGCTTGTGGTGATATTGGACGCTTATTTATTTTTTTGCCTTAAACAATAGCTTTACAAACTATAATTCTTTGTTATAACTATATGTTCAGTGAACTGAGAGCAGAGAGGTTTTCTTTCCTTAGAAGATGTGAGCTTGGAAACTTCTCTTCCCTGTATGTCAGGAGAGAGGAGAACACATAGCTTCCATAGGTGAGCCTCATCTTTCAAAGGACACATCTAAGTCTTCTTCACATGGCAACCTCACCCCTGCCCAGGACACATCCACCCAACAGAGACTGCTGTCTCAAAGAGCTGGAATCTAATTTCTTCCTGCAATGAAATATTAAAATACTTAAGTAATAACATTCTCTAATGTTCTCTGCTGTCTGAGAATGCACAGAAATGGGGCAATTATGCTTCACCTCAGGTGGCTGATGAGTCACTTCAAACTGCAGGCATTATCTAATAATATCCCTCCTCTATCTAAGTGCATTGCTATAATTATTAGCCATAAAGAAAGTGGAATGCATGTATAGGGGAAATAGTTTTAATTATTTAATTTGCTGTTATAACAATACAGCCTTGCCATTGTCATTCCCACGGATTCACATTTCACAACAGGCATATCGCACTTCAGTAGTTTGGTGTTTCTGTGCGTGGATTCCAATTTAAATACAGGAAACCATATAATTATCACTTCGAGTAAAGAGGGCTTCAGGGTACAACTGCTATCAGGGATATGTTAAAATAAAAGTGAAAACATACTGAGGGATTGAAGAGAGTGTCTTGGGCAGTGGAACTGCATCAGGAATTTCAATGCTTGAATCATTCACAGATTATTTTTGGAAGGTTTCTTTTTCTTTTATAGACAATGATTCTTACAGATAAGTCTGAATTTCTCTTTGAAATATGGTTTGGGGAATGAGTGATCTTTAATAAGGTGATCATATGTGCCAACGAGAACATGTAATAGTGTAAAAGCACTTGACTTTGAAGCCAGTAAGCATCGTTCAAACCCTACCACAACCCTCTCAATAACCTCGTAAGTCACAAGGCTTTAGCATATTTCTCCAGGGCACTGAATTTTTAAATACAGTCTGTGACACAAATATCTCAGGTTAAGCTATTTAGGTCATGCAAAAAAATCAGAAATAACTACGCCATGCATGTTAAACTTAGAAAAGGGGAACTTAAAGGATAGAATTCTTGTCCTCTATCATCCACCAGGTCAGTCAAAAAGAATTTGGAATTTGATTTATTGATCTTCACTGCTTCAGTGGGCACACTATTATTTCCGAGAGGTAAAAGATACTGAGAAGCAAATTTTTCCTTGATATAAAATTTCTATTTTTTACTTTGAGTAAAAATAGAGAGTAAATTAGAGAGTCTCTATTTGAATATATATATATATATATATATATATATATATATATATATAAAACACATGTATCATAAATATATTATAGAGAAGGGTGGGGGTTTTTTTTTGCCCTGAGTGGGAAGTTGCTTAGAACAACTCTAGCTCCCCTTCCAATTTAACACAATCCAAAACTGTATAGAATGGATAGGGGACAAACAGAATGGCTAGTGTTCAAAATGTGTTAGCAAGTATAAGTCTGTTTGATGGAAATGGGTCTCTAAAGGATAGTAACCCAACTTTCCCCATCTGTACCTCCACTCCCTCCTCCCACTACACACCCCACTAATGGTTTCCAGTGGCAGAAGTCCAAGATACCGTAATCCTGTTTGTTTGATGACTAAACATCCTTTCATGTCTGAAGGATCAACTCTAACAGTCAAACAAACTAAATTAGTTCCTAATGCTAAAACCAGAGCACTCTCTGGACTTTAAAGAGTGGCCCAAATCATCAATAGTCCAGCCCGATTGGTGTCTCTCTAGAGGAGCAATCACTTTGTTCCATTTTAGTTGGTTATGACAAAATTTGGGGGATGTAATTGGCCAAAAGGACACTAAATTTAAAGTGCATGTTGAGGTTTTTGGGTAGCATGGATCCACAACTCGTGTACACAGAGGCCATGAACTGACATATGTTTCTCAACTTCAAAAAGCAAATGTTTGATTTGACTTGATTTGCGTTTGGGGTAAGTAAAGTTGAACCAGAGATGAAAGTCTAAGCTGTTTGGAAAGAAAAAAACAAAGTCTGACTTGAATTTTACCTAATGGAAATTAGCCCTCTAGGGAGAATAATTTAGTATAATTTATTTGTCCTGCTTATAGCCTCACTAGACTCTATGGTTACCAACATAACATTATTTCACGAAATCTCCCTTATACCATATGAAAATCTTTCATCTGTTAAGATCGCTGTCCTCCCAGACCTCAATGAGATAACCCTCTCTCTGGGAACATGGCAATGAGGGAAGACCTGACCTTGAGGGATTCCATCGCTGCTAGCTATTTATTATGAGAATGGAATATGAGACTCGCTGGTTGTTTGTGGGTCTGGTAGATGAAAACAAAATGTACACTAGGAGTAAAAAAGAGAGGATGAGAGGAAGCCAAAGACCACAATTTCTACTTTATAATATGGTTTCAGGCACACTATCATATACAATCTTAGTACAGAGATTAATGATTTATAAAGGGGAAGTATTGAATAGTATTCCATTCCTTACTCCTCTTAGGTGCTTTTCAAATTCCAGTAACTCTATTACCAATTGATTATTCATTATTTTTAAAGAATAATGAGGACCACGTAGACAGGAATGATACGATCGTGGCTATTAGCATAGTAAGACCAATATTGAAGAGAAAACTTTTATTTTAGATACCAGACTTTATTGTATTCCTTAATATGAAACCAAGGCTGGTTAGAAGAGGATCACACGTCATCACTTGCTACAAACTCAGTACTTCACTGCTATTAAAATTGGTGGGACTCCAATTGACCTGTCCTAAATTAGTCTCTTTTTTTATTGAAATAGAAAACATGCTTAATAATCTACTCCTGGTTCTCTTGCCGGAATAGAGCATGATGAGGAAGTTTCATTTTTAGTACAGGTAACCTTGAATGTGTTACATCCTACCAACATTATGTTATACAATATGTTTGGAATATATCTTCTTTCAATAACCTTTCCAACTACTCATTCTGCTGTGAACCATCTTTACAACTCCAGAAATTTGCATAGTATCCAAAATCTAAGCAGATCTATTTTGTTTTGTTTGTCTACCTGTATTTGAACTGAATAGTTTGTGTAATTATCAAAAAGGGAGGTAGGTAAAAAACTGAATCAGAAACAATATATCTAAGTATCACCTTCATCCATAATATGTTGCTTTTAAATTTCCAACTTAATATTTGCCTTTGATTAAAAAAGAAATAATGCATATTATTACCACATGTTATATTACCAGATGAAGTTAATTTTTCTTTTTTCCTTACTGTCATCCATTTTGGAATAAACTTTGCTCTCCATTTTTTATATTAAATTAATTGGACACATCTAAAGAGCTACTAAAATTTAGCTTTGATTTGGGAGAGTCAGTGAGATAGGGAAATAATGAAATGAGCGGAGTGCAAAATGGAAGGAGTGAAATCCTGAACAATGCCCTTATCTCTTCAAGCTGTGGCAAATACCTATTTTAAGCACAGAAGATAGGTAAGCAATTATGAATATTGTTTGATTAGCACTACTCGCCATAGAAGCCAAATTCTGAATTGCATCAATTTCTGTATTTATGTATCTTCTCTATTACCTTACAGGCAGCAGGGCCGTACATGCATCTATCTGGTTGAAAAGTATCATCCATTCATTCATAATTAGGGGTTAATTGAACAGCAGGATACTATTTTTTCCTTTATTTAAAAAAGTGACATACTCATTGTATATCTTTCTTGGTATTCCTTGGTAATACTAGTAAGGAAATAGTATTAAAATACAAACCTGTTTAAAGGGCAGTCCCATTTTTAGTTTTCTGAGGAAATTCCATATTGTTTTCCACAGTGGCCTCACCAGTCTGCATTCCTACCAACAATGTACTAGGATTCCCTTTTCTCCGCATCCTCTCCAACATTTGTTTGTTGATTTGTTTATGTTGGCCACTCTGACCAGTTTGAGATGGTACCTCATTGTGGTTTTAATTTGCATCTCTCTGATGGCTAGTGATGCTGAGCATCTTTTCATATGTCTCTGGGCCCTCTGTATGTCTTCTTTGGAGAAGTGTCTGTTCAAGTCCTTTGCCCATGTTTTAATTGGGTTGTTTGTCTTCCTGGAGTGGAGTTGTGTGAGTTCTTTATACACTTTGGAGATCAGGCCCTTGTCTGAGGTATAATTGGCAAATATGTTTTCCCATACTGTTGGTTCTCTTTTTATTTTAATGCTGTTTTCTTTAGCCATGCAGAAGCTTTTTACTTTGATGAGGTCCCATTTGTTTATTCTTTCCTTTATATGATCTCACCTTTAACTGGAACATAATGAACAAAAGAAAAAAGCAAACAAAATATAACCAGAGACATTGAAGTTAAGAACAATCTAACAATAGCCAGAGGGGAGTGGGGAGTGGATAGTGGAGAGAGGGGTTTTCAGGAACTACTATAAAGGACACATGGACAAAATCAAGTAGGAGGGTGGAGGTGGGGGAGGGAGGTGGGGTTGGCTGGAGTGGGGTGGAGGGGTGGGGAAAAATGCAGACAACTGTAATTGAACAACAATAAAAATAAATAAATAAATAAATATGATTAAATGTGAAAAAATACAAATCTGTTTAGAACATGTTAATTTTAACCATTAGTTCGAATTCAAATATTAAATATCAATATGGTTCTTTGTGTTCATATGCAACCTGTAATATGGTTTCAAGTTTGGTTGTTGCACAATTCTGTTATTGTGTGTTTGGACAGATGCAATTTCCAAAAATCTTTTAAATGATTAATCAAAATGAAAGAGGGTTTTTAAACCATTACTTGACATTTCTAAATATAATGCAATAACATAATAATCCTAATCACTCAAACAATCACGAATAATAGTGACTATAAACAAAGCGCTTTAGCAATTCAAGAACATTCATAGCACAGACATGTGCCCAGGTCATAATCCATTACTTTCTTTCTTTCTCTTTTTTTTTGTTTGGCTTAGCCCTCAAAAAGTTTGTTTTTATTTTTTAATTGTTTATGCTGTTACAGTAGCCACAGTTTCCCCCTTCTTCCCTCCCCTTAACCCCCCCTTTTTGATCCACTCATCTACTCTGGGCACTTAGGCTGTTTCCAAATCTTGGCTATTGTAGATAGCACTGCTATGAACATAGGGCTGCATAAGTTCTTTTGAATTAGTGTTTCAGGATTCTTAGGGTATATTCCCAGAAATGGAATCACTTGGTCAAAATGCAGTAAACTACTAGACCTAAGAAATACATTTGGCAAAATAGCAGGATACAAAATCAATACTCAGGAAACAATGGCATTTCCATACACCAAAAATGAACTATCAGTAAGAGAAACTAAGAAAACAATCCCATTTACTACTACAACAACAATAACAACAACAAATGAGGTACCTAGGAATAAATGTAACCAAGGAGGTTAAAGACCTCCTTGGTTAGTATTTGGAAAACTATAGGACACTGGAGAAAGAAATACAAATAAGTGGAAGAATATACCATGTTCATGGACTGGAAGAATTAACATCATTAAAGTGACCATACTACCCAAAACAATCTATAGATTCAATGCAATCCCTCTTAAAATGCCAATGACATGTTTCGTACATGTAGAACAAATAATCCATAAATTTTATATGGAACCCAAAAAGAACCCAAATAGCCTTAGCAATCTGGAGAAAGAAGAACAAAGATGGAGGGATTGGAATATCTGATATCAAACTATATTACAAGTCCACTGTAATCAAAACAGTCTGGTGCTGGCATAAAAACAGATGCATAAATCAGTGGAACAGAATAGAGCCCAAAAATAAACCCACGCCTTTATGGACAATCCATTTATCTTCAGAGACATTAGGATAAAATCAAAGTTCTTTCTTATCTGAGATGGCTAATACAGTTGTAATAAAAAGATATTCCAGCTTGTTGGTCAGATGAAAAAACAAACAAACAAGACAAACCTCACTCTGATGTGACCAGTCTTTCATGCTTCGCTTTGAGAAGTTTCCTGACAAAACACGAGAGGGCACAACAAAGCCCAAAATTATCTTCCAGAAGGTGGACCCCTTGCACTACAGACATTCCCCACTAGGTTAATGCTCTAGAAAGCCATCTGTTTCAGCGTACCAGTTGCCATTGTTGTGAGAGGCTGGGTTAGGCCTCAGTGATTTTTTTTAAGGCTCTTTCAATGTGTTTCCCTCTTTCATGATGACTGATTAACAGCACCCCTGCCCACACCTCGCTGAGTGTTCAGCAGCTTTTGACCAGAAATAGCATGACCCTCAGGCCCCACCCTCCCTATTCACCCAATCTCTCCCTGAGTGACTTCTTTGGTTTCCCCAGATGAAAAATATCCTCAAAGGGAGATGTTTTGCTGATGTGGAAGAGGTGAAACTAAAAACAGCAGAAACACTGAAACGCATCAAAATCAACAAGTTCAAAAACTATTTCGAGCAGTGGAAAACATGTCTCAGTAGGTGGATTGCATCAGATGGAGAGTGCTTTGAAGGTGACTGAAGTTGAAACATGTAAGAATAAACATACAATTTTTTATAAACAACTATCATTCTAAGGAGAGTTCCCTCCTATAAATTGACCAGGTCAATAAGTCAAACTGTTGTCTGGGCTCTGAAGAAATATATCATAGTAAAGAAATTAAGAATGAATATGTTTCTTTTGCTTAATCAATTCAGTTATCTAAAGTTGGGTAGTGTTGCCTAAATTTCTTGAGCCAGATTCTCAAACGAGATCCAACCTGTTTTGTTGTTCTGTTTTATTCCTTTAAAAAAAAAGGTCCCCGTCAAGGACAGATATTTTCTTAGGATTACTGTTTCTGTGCTTCATTATCATGCCCCGTCCCCCTTTCAGTCTGCAGGCTATACACCCTCATTCTCATTTCTTGAGCCCGTCTTGAGTAGAGATTAAAAGTGGAAAGAAGCAAGGGAGGGAGGTGGGTTTGGCTGGGGTGGGGGGAAATGGTGGGGAGAAAATGCAGACAACTGTAATTGAACAACAATAAAGGAATTGAAAAACAAGTAGAAAGAAACAGTCATTTGCTCAGATGGGCAGGTGCTTTTGAGAGAGGCAGAAGAGAGGAGCGTATAGGTCACTTCCCGGAGCAGGGCCTGAAACCTGGCACGCATTGCTAGTCAAAAGGAGATGGTGGATAGTGAAAATGCCAAGGCAGTTGTGATTTCTGAGGGAAACAAGAGATAAGAAACTAGATATTGTCATGGTCTGTATGTTTCCTTTATTTTTCAAAAAATTCAAGGATTTTCTTCATTTTAAAATTACTTTTTAAACTGTTGAACTGTGTTTCTTGAATGTGGCATGGAGATTAAATATGAGAATATAATTTGTTAACTATGCAACTGTAAGAGTAGTCCCTGATGTTTATCTTCTAGTAAATTTATAGCTCATTTGTTAACTTGCACAGCATACTTATTAAAAGAATGCTTTGTATTGTATATTATACAATTGCTTGATTATCTTTCAGAATTTTGTTTAGTAACTTGAACAATGTCTTGCACATTATGTTCAATAATTACATCTACTCCATGGTTTAACTCTTTTCTTGTGAGAAGGCCCCCCCCAAAGGACAAGTATAGACCTCAGTGAGTTTTATTTCTTCTAAAAATTACCAAAATAATTTAACTCAGCTTCATCCATTTATTTAAAAGATAAAACCATTTCTTGTTCATTGGTTTTGGTTGGGTTTTTTTGTTCCTCATCCAAGGTTTTGTTTGGTTTTTTGTTTTGTTTTGTTTTGGTAAGAGAGATTTTTAAGAAAATAAGTTACATTCCTCTGTCATTTTACAAAATGTGTATGTCCATCTGTTCAAATTAAACAGGCATACACTATATATTGAATGTTTCTAAAGTGTGTGCTATAATATTCTGGATGCTGTTATGGTTACAGGAAATACACACCTCAGTAAATACTGTAATTTTTAAAAATAAGCCAATTTAAATGAGAGGCTATAAGATTCTTTATATTTTACATAAGATTTATCATTTGTAGTTTTTTATATGTGTCAAGATTATAAATTACTAAAGAATAAATAAATATTTATATACATATTTATTATTTATATTACATTCATATTATATATGTAAGGATATATACTTATGTGTATATATGTATATCTTATGCATATGCATATATAAATTAAGTATATACATGAAGATATATCTTTATAGATATCTTTCAAAAACATATGTATATATATTATTTTAATACAATATTGAAAAATAACACTTTTCAAAAGCTGTAAAATAAAACATTTGTGGGTATCTGCACTGTAAAACCATTTACCAGGTGCTCAGCTACATAAATTGGGTGAAAACAAATGTCTTGATCTGACATGGTTGTTTCATGCATTCAAGCAGGTTAATAATTGAGCTGTGACAGCTTAGAACCATTTGCTTTACTGTATTTACTTTCTGTTCTTTGAAGTTTGATGCTGACCCTCATCTAAATGAGAGTTATACTGAAATTATCTTTTTAAATATCTTGGCATCTTAGTAGCATGTTTTATAAGATAATTTTTGTATGCTGTATTTTTTTTAACATCAAGAACTATATAAAAATGAGCTTGGTGACAAATTGAATTAACTGTAACTGTCATTTGCTGTTATCACTTGATAAAGCCATATAGTTTGTATTTCTCTACATTATAAGTATCTAAAAATAAAAAAAAAACAACAAAGAAAGCCAAAGGGAACTGTAGAAGTAAATAATCAATAGTGAATTTTTAAGTGAATTTATTTTTTATTTTTATTCTATTACAGTTATCCCAATTTTTCCCCCTTTCCCTTCCTCCATGCAGCCCACCCTCCCCTTCCACAGTCAATCCATGAAGGGCAGCAGGAACTGCTGACTGAAAACACCAAGCATGGCCCTGGCCAAGCAGTTCAGTGGGTTACAGCATTGTCCCAATAGGCCAAGGTTCAGGCTTGTTTCCCGGTCATAGCATATATAATAATCAACGAATGAATCCATAAATAAGTGGAACAAAAAAATCAATGTTTCTCTCTCTAGTTAATAAATTTAAAAATAAATACCAATATTTATATTTTTATATAATGTTGAATATCAAAAAGTGTCTCATAAGTGAAGTGAAAGTCAATTAAATTATTAAGCATTAATTAAGTGCTCATTGAATTTTCTTAGACATGTGGATATTTTGTATTACATAAACTTGTAATATACTTTTCATCTATATTCATTGGAGTTTAGAAATTTTTCATTGTATTCTTACACTTTCTATTAATTTCACTGAATTGGATATAAAGTATTTTCGTGCCTTTCCTCTAAGGGTCTCAGTTAAAAGATACGATTATAAATTTATTTCACAGGGTTTCCCTGTCTTTCAAAGTACTGAAGTCCGTGTCCAAACATTTTAGCCCTTGGTCCCTCTCGTCACCACTCCCTGTCACCTGGGTTAAACCTGTAAGTTCATGATACCCACAGATACAAGTCTCTGACATAAAGTCATTACCTTATTTTTTTCTAGCACTACCTGAGCATAACAGCTAATTTACACAGATTCTGATTTAAAAAAAAATTTTAATCATGAGCTCTGTTGTTAGGTGCTAAATAATAATTTAAAAGAAAACTTGTTTTTTTTTAATCCATTACTTTTGCAGCAGGTAATACATTTTAGGAAAGATTAAAAATATTTATGCATATGAGGATTAAATCATAAAATAAATAATAAGATAATACTTACAACTGATTGGCTATTAACCTAATTAGTCCAAATAAATAACTATTTTCAATAATAGGACAAACTTCCAGATTACTGCAAATATTTCCTGACGTTGATGAGGGAATGTGAGAGTGTAAGAGAGTAGAGGGGTGGAAAGAGAATTCAACCACTTGATGTAAAGTAAGCAGAGAAGCTTCAGCTAAAGTTTTGTCTTATTCACCCGTGTTTTGATACATACAAGTATGAATTCCTAGTTTCTGTACATTTACCTTTTATCAGAGAAGATGCACAAAATAAATTTGAATTTCACCTCAGAATTTTTTCCCCCAAAATGTTATGATCTCTGCCAGAACACATAGAGTGCTCTCTAGGGATGATTTACTTATTGTAGGCTGAACTGTGGCCTCCCAAATTTATAGGTTAAAGCCTGGACCCCCAGTACCTCCGAATGTCGCTATAGTTGGATATAGAGTATTTCTAGTGGTAGTTAAATAAAATGAGGTCTCCAGAGTGACTAGTGTCCTTATAAGAAGAGATTAGGACACAGGTACCCAGTGTCGATCACGTAAAGACACAGGAAGGAAAAATGGCCATCTATAAGCCAAGGAGAGAGACCTCAAGAGAAACCAAACCTGTGCACAATTTGACCTTAGCAATCTAGTCTCTAGAACTGTGAGAAAATGAATATCTGTTGTTTACGCCACCCTGTCTGCTACTTTGTTATGGTGTTCCAAGAAAACTGTTGATAATACAGTGCCAATTCTCAATCTAAACCAAGGCAGGTAGACTTGTGCAGGAAAAGAAGAATAGAACCTTAATAAAATCATCACTATGATCTAAGTTCTTCTGACAGTTAAGATATTAATAATTATTTTCTTTTTGGTTGATGCTATATTGGCTCAATTATATTGTGCTGAAATGGTAAACCTACCCAATGATCTGTAATTATTGCTCCTAAAGCATTCATCCGCTTAAATATTAAGCTTTGGGTATTTCCATGGAGTTAGAAATGCCCTAATATTGATTACGTTGCACTGCTAAAACTTCAAAGCTTGGAACGATGTTTAATGTAATGTTTTTTCCTGGCTCTCCTATAATATAAAAGAAGTAGGAATACCTGCCATGAAATCAAAGACAGACATTGATTTATGCTCTGGGAAGAATGAATTGAAAATTGAATAAAGACAAGAGAAAATAAAATTTCCTAGACCAAGAACAAATGGAAATTGATTTAATTTACTGAAAAGAAACCACCTCTTTGAGTAGTCAAGGAACACATTAGGGTCTTGCTGACTACCAGGGAAGGGCAAATTAGAATTAGAAGGATCTATGAGTGTGTGGGCTCCGAATTACTGCAGTACCTTTCTGGTAAGTTTCCCCATTTTAAACAAAACCTTATGAAACATTTCAGGGAATCAGGGCTTTTTCCCCCCACCAGTAAAGTATAATGCTATTAAAATCTTTCCCTTGCTCTGCCTTTTAAAGAAATATTAAATTATATTCCATTTTGCAGGCATACAACACATGCATTTTGATAGTGGCACTTGAAGCATAAGGGCACTTACTGTCTATGGCTTTGCTAATAATTTTTGATTCTCTTTAAATAAACTTAATTCCGAGAGGCATGGATTGAAATCTTTGGACAGTGAGAGATGGGGAATGTCACAGGTAGGTGATAGACTTGTTCTTGTTCGTGTTGGACTGACCTCAGACACTTTTAAACTGACAGCATGAGAGGGTCATATTGTCATGCCACCAACCTGGCAGCCAACCAACTGTGATAAGACAACAATAGAAGCTGAAGAAAAAAATGTACATTTTAATACTCCCTGTTCTGAGGAATTATGGGGTAGAACTAGAATAAAAGTATAGTGCATAAAAATCCTGATGACTTGAACTCCTTTTTTAATTACACCTTGGAGGAAACTTGCAATAAGAAACGACACAAGAGTTAGCGTAGTACAAAATGTATTAAAGGCTTGGCATCAGGTGTGTGGTGTAAGTTTAGACAGAAGAGGGCAGACATGTGGAAGACACGTGTGTTTCTATTTGAAGGACACCTCTAAGCTCTTTGTTTGGGGGAAACTTCCCTTTTGGGAAATGTCTAGTCTCCTGTCAATCATCTGGTCAGAAAGGAGGGAGGGAGGTTGGCTTTAACTGGTGGCTTGGAGAATCACCTCTTTCCCTGGCTAGACACAGAGGACAGGTCCCAGCATTTATAATCACTCTCTGTATTTTACTTTTGTTATTCCCCAGCCACCTTTAAAGTGCTCGAATAGATAGCTTAGTGAAAGCTATGCTTTGGGGAATTAAGGGACTAGTTACATCCATGCTTGAGGCGAAGCAATTTCTGGCAGAGCAAGTGGCAGAAGTGTGGGAGTTAATCTACAAGGATTCACAATCAAACGATTTTGCAGAGCAGGAGACTAAGATGACAATTGACCACCGGCATGGACTTTGAGAGTTCACAGTAATTACTTCTCAAGAAGACTCTGTAGAAGAATGAGCTTTCAAAAATCTATGGCATAGAAGCTGGTTCACTGATCTCTGGGTATTGCTCAAAGAACTTACTGAAGAGTTTGGAGAAGCCAAAGATTATCAGCTTAAGTTATTTGTCTATACAAGAAGATCATCCCTCTTCCCCAAGAACTTAGAAAATGGAAAATAATTTACCCTCAATTAAAATGCAAAAGCTAAGCACAATCCGTTTGAGCCAAGTGAAGCAGAGATGGCCAGTCTGATGTAAGCATGAAAAACTCTCAAAATGAATTCATGGTGGCGCCCATGTGAGGACTGTCTCAGATGTAGAAAACCTAAATTAAGATGAATCTTATTCTGAGGTCATGGACAAAATTATTTCTGTTTTAAAATGAGTATATCTGGTTATCTTAGCCTCACATACTTGGGCTATATATATATTAAATATGTAATTCATCCAAATCTTTTTCTTCTAAATATATACTTACCAAGCAACATTTCATTATGTTTCTGCTTCTCATGCACATCTATGACATTTCATCAGCACTTCAAAATCTCAGTATGAGAAGATATTAGAGGCTATGTTATAGTTAGAAGTACAGAAATAAAGAAGAGATTCAAGGCTGGGCTTCCGTAAGGTGCACATCTTTTTAATTTATTGTGTTTCTAATTAAGGAAGGTTGCAGCAGGACTAATAGAAGTTCTGGTCGGCTAACGCTGCCCCTCCTACCCTGTACATGGCATAACTTGACACTCGAAGTATATACAAAGAGAGAATGGTTGGTCCTGGCCCCAGACCCTTTATATCCCCATTTATTTTTACTGTTTCTCCTTTGTTCTTACCACTGTCCAGCATACCATATATTTTAGTTAATAATTCCAGCATTGCTGTCCTCTTGCATTAGAACACTGGCACCATTAAGCCAAGGAATTTTGTCTGTTCACTATTTCCCTAGTGCCCCGAATTTTGCCATGGACGTAGCAGATGTCTACAAACATCTGTTAATTCTGTAATCATACACCTATTAGCAACAGGTGCCATCTGTGATATGGGGAGCCTTGGACAAGGTACTCCAAATAGTTTGGTTTCAGGTAGGATCTCTCCTGCTGTGAGATTGTTCAGAATAGCCTTAATGTTTTTGCTATCCAATGTTGAGATGTTACACCCACCTTTTGGTTACATAGAGAAATGTTTAATTTTATAACTCTAAATACCTTATTTATTTATTGATATGTCTTAATTTTTTCAGGCCAAAAGTCTTTCCTGCTTTGTTTTTCTTTGTTCTTCTCCTTACTTTTATTTGATTTAGATTGAATATGTGATTATTCCAGATTATATTTGGAAAATATCTCTTGTCAATCCAAATCTCATTTTCCCAATAATTTTGAAGGAATGATGTTTCTGTAATGACTTCTCAGCTATTTATTATTCACTTTCTAATTACATGAGAGTTTAACTTTCATAATCTCACAAGGGACTCTCAAAAATCTGTGTGTCTTAATATTGATCTGTAACTGTTAACTTAGTATTGAAGAATAAAATGCTCATATGGAAATGTATAGAAATATAAAGATAATCATTCCTAAGTCTTCCTTAGCTTACATAAGGTGGCTGTTACCCCCCAAATTCAGATATTAAATACAGCACATTCTTCTTCCTCTCCTCCCAACAAGTGCTTAATTAAGTCCATGCCATAATATTCCTAAAATTGAAAATCACCTTGAACATTTCTTCTGTCAGCAAACATATTATCTCCAAAGTAGTCCATTTCATTGTCAGACCGTTCTGAAGGATAGGATGTTCTCAATATTGAAACAAAGTCTCTTTGTCCTTGTTCCTCAAGATAATATAGTCTGGTTTTGTCCTCACAATTCCTCCAAACAGGCCACCTATGACTCGTATGACAGTAAACCTAATGGACCGGTACCAGAATTATCTTATTCACTCAGCAACATTTGTCTCAGCTGTCATGACTTCCAGTTCTTGACTTCTGGAAGGTTCCTTCTGCTTTTTTTTCAATTATAGTTTACATTCGATATGATTCTGAAGTAGTTTCAGATGTACAGCAAAATGGTTGGAAAGTCGTGAACTTCATAGAGTGATCTCCTGCTGCTGCAGGTACCCCTGGCCCCACACATAGTTACCCCAACAGTGTTGGCTGCATTTCCTATGCTACAGTCCACTTCTCTGCGGTTATTCTGTAATTACCAATTTGTACTGCTTAATTCCTCCACTTTTTTTGCTCTGTTTTGTTCTCTATGCCCCTTTCTCCTGGATGTTTGTTTGTGTCGCTGGGCATTGCTTCTCAGTTCCCTTTGTCGGTATATCCACTTCAATTCAAAAAGAAAAATAACAATAATTTCCTAATATACTTTGTACCACACAGAACATATACCAAAATTTTAATTTTTTCTTTAGGTTTAGAGGTAATTGTCTCAGAAAAGCATCTAGTATTTGGTTTGGGACATAAAAGGCACTCAGCAAATTGAAATAATTCATTTTTCTACTTAGAAGGGTAACATTAATTAAGATGATATTTTTAAATAAAAATGTAAGAAAAAAAATCAAATCTCATTTTCTATGTTTGTTACTGAATTTGATTGAATGATATTTAATATCTGCAACATTTTGAAGTATTTATCTTGGTTAACTGTGGATTTAAGATCATTGATGGTTAATTATTTAAACAAATTCAAGATATATTCACTTAAAAATTTTCTCAATTTTCAATTATAGTCTTACTTTAACTGTAGTGATTAAAAATAAAACAATCTTTCTGTAGGGAAGAAAAACTATACATGTTTTATAATCCACAAATGTGGCCAGATTTGCTTTAATGGGCTATATGTCTCGAGAAGATAGCTTAATGCAAAGTACGTAAAAGATTTAAAGGTGAAGCAAATTCCCTTGTCCTTTTCTTTAATAAACACCATCACAATTGACCTTTAAAGCTGATAAAGCTATAAAGAAAGACAAGAGCAGATGCAATATTCTGCCAGACCTCTTTGAATATATTTAACAGATGGCCAAGGCAATGATTCTTTATCCAAAGAAATTTCATATTCAGTTTCATTTCGGTACTGATACTTTGTAATATAAAGGGTTTTTTAATATAAAATAAATTGAAACAGGAAGTTAACTGAAAAAATAAAACAAGTTTTTCTTGTGCTAGTGTTAGAGAGGTTTTGAGATAACGAGAACAATAGCCTCTAGCCTCATAAGGAAGTGAAATATGCAAGCAAGCATCTGTGTTTGTTAATTCTATGTCAAGCCTTAGGAATGATCTCAACACTATCCACAAGATATGGGAATTAGGTTGCCTTTTATTTGACCTCTACATTTTTGATTTGTTATATTGTCATTTAGTCTGTGAAAATGTTCAACCCAATCTTTTCAGACTCATAATCAACTAGAGTGGTATTGATCTTCCTATCATCCTCATACCTTTGGAAATCATGTATGAGTAAGAATGTGCACACTCTTATAGATGATCTAAAGCTATTCAATATGTTCTTAGTTATAAATAACACCTTCCAAATTTACTAGAGCTATAAACATCATATAATGACATATACATATATATCCTTTCTCTAATCCACTCGTGCACATTTATATGTATACTTTCGTAGTCACATATGCCACAAATTTCACTCCCAGATGTCTCACTGCCATGTCTACTCTATGCTTACCTTCTAAACAGCCTGATGTCATTAATAGACCCTTGGCTATGAATGAATTGCACACACATCTCCCTGAGAAACCCTGGAAGGAGGATTCCCTGAGCTGGCTTCAGTTCATTTGTTTTCAAACCTTTCTGCTATGGGTAGGAGATATCACTCAGGATCTAGTAAATAAAATGTTGAAATTCAACACTGAACATTCATCTACTCTTCACTATTTTGACAAATATTGATATTCTGACAGTATTGTTTTCCTTTTATCTGTATGCTTTAATACCTTTGTTGTTAATGGTGACGGTCAACCCATTGGAGGTAATTTGTAGACATCATGACATTTCACCTGTAAATACTTTATCATGCATTTTCCAGAATGAAAACTTTTTTTACATAATAATAATATAATTAAAACATGTACCTTAAAATTAATTTATACCCAGTTTAATCCATAATGTTGATCTGTGATATGATTTTTTTTAAAGAATTAGGCCAATTTCCATGTAGATTATCCCATAGTCTGGCTCTCTTTGACTCGCTTCATGACTGATTATATTTATATTAACATTTTTGTTTTGGCAAAAACATCACATAAGGGGTGTTGTGATTTTTTTAATTGATTCACATAAAATGGCACTTAAGTTTTATTTCACTATTAGTGATGCTAAATTTGATCACTTGGTTAAGATGGTATTACAAAGTGTGTCTACTATACAGGTATGCATTTAATTTATTATGAATAAACAATGGATGTGTGATGTTTTAAACTCAGCGAATATGTAATATCCCGACATTATTTGTTCAACAGTTTTTGCATCAGATGATAACTGGTAGTTGTCTTTGTCAAAAGAAAGTTTGGTTTACAAAATTAATTCATTGACACAGTTTAACAACAGACACATACATGCCAAATAAAAAGATTAGTATAAAGTTCTTAATTTATTCATAAAGTTATCTACACTAAGATAACCTAAAATATTGAAGAAAAAAGCACATTTAGTTGTTTGTTGGTATACAGATGAAGATGGGAAGGATAAAGACTTGGGGACCAGAGCTATGCTGTTGGTGGACCAGTTCTAATTAGAAATCAAGTGTCTACCAAATACCAGTCTATTGATGAGAAAATACTGATGCCACATTGAAATTGCTCAAAAATTACCTGGATTTTTTTTCTTCATTTCTCACTTTCTCAAGTCCTGTCCAGATTGTTTATTAATTTGTATAGAAAATGAAAGTGGGGTTGGGAGAGCGGGGAAGCATCTCGGAAGGAGAGCTGTAAGGTCAAGGCCTTCTATAAGCCCTTTATTTTTTACCCAACACAACCAAATAACTTATTTGGAATCAGAACTAAAGGAACATTTGAGAGTTGTGAAATGTATGTCTATATTGATACTTTTGATTAGTTGTACAACTTATCAAGGACAGACTACAAGGTTAATTATATAGTATTTATTCAGGACTGGGGTTTTTTCATGATTTCAAAATTGGGATCTTCAAATATGAAGTTAGGGAATGTTGTCATGTCTGCTTTACCACACATCTATTTAAGCTTGAAAACCCTCCCTCTTCAGCTCTTACTGATAGGCTGGAACAATATCTACAGTTCCTCCACATGCCTACTGCTGAGATTTATATTCTGTAGTCCACAAAGTATTTACACAATTTCAAGTTCTTGTCAAATGCCACTGCTGTAACCAACGTTACTCTGCCAGTGAACTGAGACTGCCAGAGGACAGAAGAGAATTTGAACAGCCTCTGAAGAATCATGATGGCTCTTCTATTCCTTGCACTTGATCCCAAACTGCCAGGGACACTGCTGCTGCCTTCTTTCTGCTTTTGGCCCTGGCTCCACCCACCCACCCACCGGCCTGTCCCAACGCATTACGGACCACCATTTCAGTCTTCAGGTGCCCAATGAACAGGAAGCATCTGGGAAGTTGATTAACTTCCATTTTTGAAAAGATTTTATTTATCTATTTTTAGAGAGAGGGGAAGGGAGGGAGGGAGGGAGAGAAATATCAGTGTGTGGTTGCCTCTCCCGTGCCCCCCACTGGGGACCTGGCCCACAAACCATGCATGTACCCTGACTGGGAATCCAACCAGCAACTCTTTGGTTCGCAGGCCTGCACTCAGTCCACTGAGCCACACCAGCC
Organism: Desmodus rotundus; assembly: GCF_022682495.2. NCBI lineage: Eukaryota > Metazoa > Chordata > Mammalia > Chiroptera > Phyllostomidae > Desmodus > Desmodus rotundus. The sequence goes on along the minus strand of NC_071389.1, from coordinate 70,733,892 downwards.
AGGGTTAACTTCCATTTTTAAATTGAGGCATTTTTAAGAGAAGCATTAGAAATGACACCAAATGCATTATCTTACCCAAATCTGAAAAACTAAGACAAACACAACAGACAAATACTTCTTAGAGAGGTGTGGTAAGAACTTCTATTGGGGTTGTTTAAATTTTCCTAGAGAAGGCAAATAAAATTATGAAGGGATTTGAGCAAAAAGAAATTACACAGAAAAAAATGAAAGGAAAACCTTTCACTTTGTAAAGTCAAAGATTAGGTGAAAAATATTATAGCAACACAAAACACTATGATAGGTCACCAATTCCAAGATTATTAAAAACATCTGCAGCCCAGCAAAGGAGGCGCTTTTAGGGTAAGTGAATTTTGAATACTTGCAAGTGAAAAGCCTAAAATATATCACATCCCAAAGGCTTACAGGTTGAAAACATAAATTTAAGAATTTTGACATATATTAATGGGTGATACATTCAAATCTGAGGATAAATACAAGCTAAAAATATTTGAGAATTGTGTGAAGAGGAGCTACCTTTTTTTATCAAGTGCTGATAAGGATGTGGAGACAGGAGAAGACTTTTGCACTATTAGTGGGAATGCAGACTGGTGCAGCCACTGTGGAAAGCAGTATGGAGATTCCTCAAAAAATTAAAAATGGATCTGCCTTTTGACCCATCAATATTACATCTGCAAATATAGGCAAAGGAACCCAAAACACTAATTTGAAACAACAGAAGCACCCCTATGTTCATTGAAGCATTGTCTACAATCACCAAAATATGGAAGCAGCCCAAGTGTCCATCAGTAGATGAATGGATAAAACAACTATGGGACATTCACTCAGTGGAATACTACTCGGCCATAAAAAATAAAATGTTACCATTTGTGGCAGTCTGGATAGACCTAGAGAACATTATGCTCAATAAAATAAGCCAGTCAGAGAAAGACAAGTACCATATGATTTTGGTGATATATGGAATCTAATGAACAAAGTGAAGTAAGAAGAAAAATAGAAACAGACTCATAGAGAGCTGGACTACAGCTAAGGAGGGAGGCAGTGGGGGGAGCTATTGAGCAAAGAGGAAGAAGAACTAAAGCACTCATGGACACAGGCTACAGGGTGGTGATTGGAGGAGGGAAGGAGGGATGTGGGGACTAAATGATAATGGAAAAAAATACAATAAAATTAAAATGAAATAAAATTGTTTTTATATATTCAGAGACAGGCTCCTCTAATAGTTAAATGTAGGAATAATATAAATGATATTAAAAGCCCTATAATTCTATATTTTAGTCCTAGTAACTTCCTAGTTTTGAAATATATATTAGTTCTGTTTTCAAAACAAAACAATAAGGAAAAGCAATTATTGTTTTGTGTGTTTTTCCAAAATATTAGTATTTTCCTTTAATGCTAAAAATAACACACAATTCATTTCTGAAAATATTAAAAAATTAATGAATTATCCCACAACTAAGTGATTGCTGCTAATGTTTAGTGTATTTTTTAATTTTTTCTAATTATTGATTTTTATATTTGGTTCACACTGTGTAAGTATTTATAAACCTATCTCATTTTTTATTTTTTTTTTAATTTGTGAATTTGGAGTCTATCAGGAGAGGAGCATCTGTCTATACCACATGTTGGGGCTCTTGACAAATAAAATTTAAAAATGAAACAGAACCTCTACTAGGCTAATAAAATAGTTCTCATGGAAAAGTAAACTTTCAAAATCCTGCCAGTTCTTCTCTATTTATCATTATGATTGCAGATCACCTAGGTGCAAAACTTCTTTGACTCATTCTAAACCTCTAAATAATCATTTTTAATTATGAAATGCAAATCTAGAAGGCATCATTTGCCCTCATAAAACGTCTATAGCTTAGCCAATGTTATCATTCCTAACTGTCTTTCACTGGCACAGTTTTCAACAGGCACGAGGTAACTTTTTCTTGGATTCAAGGGACCTTCTGGGTGGGAAGCTTTGAAACTGACTCACATTTGGAGAATGGTTTGGAGTGGCAGTGACTGAAATCTGGAGGCAGAAAAGAGCAACGAAAACCCTGGAGAAAAGGCACTGCGAGGGGAGCTGAGCTCTCCGGGTTTTCCAGAAGCCCCGAGCATTTCATGGAGAAGGCCTGATATCAGTAAAGTGTGTGGCTGCAGCTGGTTTCCACTCAGGCCTCAGCTACCCTACCAAAGTATCCCGTTTGGGAGGTAACAGCCAGGCCTGTGAATATGAACGAAAAGACCTGCTTCTGTCCTACCCAATTCTGGGGCACATCTGGGGCCCATGCAGAGCTCTGGGTTGCCAAAGGCATGGTAGGACACACAGCCGCACACATGGCACCAGGATGGGAGCAGTGGAAGCAAGACCACCAATCACTGACTCCAATTTCATTTTCTTCTTTTCTCTGGTTTTTATTTTATTTTTTTTATTGTTGTTCAAGTACAGTTGTCTCCATTTTCCTGCCAACACATTCCCCTGCCCCACCCACCCCCATCTCCCACACTCAATCCTACCCCTGCTGTGGCTTTGTCCATGGGTCCTTTACACATGTTCCTTGACGACCCTTCCTCTTCTTTCCCCCATTATCCCCTCCTCCCTCCCCTCTGGTCACTGTCAGTTTAGTTCCTATTTCAGTGTCTCTGGTTGTATTTTGCTTGCTTATTTGTCTTGTTGATTAGGTTCCACTTATAGGTGAGAACATATGGTATTCCTCTGGCTTTTGAAAACAGGCCTAACTCCTTTAAACTGAGTATGACTCTAACCGTCCTTGACACTTCAGGTCAGTGGCTTGAGAAGGAGATCTTGGACTGCCTGTCAATAACAATTAATTATTGAAGGTGTAGAAACAAAAGCAAACAATTCAAACCACAACAAAACAATGCCTTGGAACCTCAAGGTGATGCACCCAGTGATGCAGATTACATGATTCTCCCCAGACATGAAGCAGAGCCAGGAAAGCTAATGGTCCCAAAGAGTTGTTCTTTTCTTCATCACTATTGCTCTGAGTACGAAAAAGCTAACCGAGTAGAACCACCTGACATCATGAAAGATGCATCCATTCTCTAGGTGACATTCACTATTTGTTTTAATCTTGATTTTTTTAGAAGAACAAATTTAACCCTTAAATGCACAGAAAGTAAGGTTGTCGTTTTGTTTTTGCTTTCTTATCATTGTTACTTAATTAATATTATTATTTATGAGGAGGAAGGCCTAGTATTCTACTTTTTAAGGACATAAACAATCATTGCTACTATGCCGTTTAAATCTGCTTGAATGAGAACATATGTTTGCCAGTATTAATAATGTGACACTGGTTTTAGGACTGAGTGGAAGCCCAAAGTTGGAAGAAAGGCCTTGGAGAGCTTGCCTTGTCTTTTTCTACTCACAGCCCAGAATAATAGCCCAGCAACCACAAGCCTCTGAGGGTATGATCACATCTTGAAGTACTTCCAGATGTGATGGGAAATAGGAAGATGGAAGTTTGGGCATTACATAACGTATGCAATATATACAAAATATATACAAATACACATATTTGCCAAAATCTGTACCTGCTAATTCTGAATCTTCATTTGACTGATTCACAGATTATTGGTTTTAGCATGGCCAATGGTCTGTGTATGTTTTATTTAATGGTAAGATTATAACTTTGCAGATAGCTTTGTTTCCTTTGTTTACTGAATGATCGCCTTGGTAAATACAGCTCTCACTTTTCAGACAATTAAGCAGGTATTTCCCCTATCAATAAGGACTTGAAGTTAACTAAATTGTTAACTCCTACAAGTAAAAGACTAATACGTTCCTATGCTCCTCTACCCCCTACTCTCTGTGAATAATCATTGTTTAAGGAAAAAGAAAAGAAACTCTCCTATGCACTTAATCAGGCTAGACTAGCCCATTTGGTAGCTGTCACTTGAAATGGATGTGGTGTCACCTTTTCGTAAATGGATGAAAATGTACCACTGATAAACAGGAACCAGCAGTCACAGAGTGCAAGGAAGTGGGTGAGGGGGTAGGGTGGGCATAACAAAAATAAATAAATAAATGAACCAAAAAGGTCTCTACAAAGTGCAACGATAAATCTTTCTGGGCTACTGTTGCGTTCGTGTGAAAGGCAGGGGGCATCATTTGGGTGCTCCTTGAACCGTTTTCTTTTTACCTGTACACAATTACATCTTTACTTCAGGGACAGAGAAAAGGATGGAAAAGAAAAATCAAAACAAAAGAGGGTAATAAAACAAGCGACAGATCTCACAAACTGAGTTATTGCTAATGTCATAATAATGTCACTTTCAGCTAGCCCTTTACCACGACAGGATCCAGGAACTGGGAATCTGGTGGGAGTTTTGTATCCATCGCTTCCCCAACTTTTACAGGTGGAACAGTCAAGCTGACTTACTACCTCGATAGAAAGAAAAATGAAATGTTTAAATGCAGAAAATGGTAAAGCTAATCAATGGTTTTATATCCCTGTGAGCTATTTACTTACTGTAAACTCTAGGATTGAAGTCAATTTGTTTGAAGGATAAGAGAACACAAAAGACTTGAATGAGATGAAAAAAAATTATTGGAAAAGTGGTAGAATCACATATAGGAAGAGATCTCTTATCATTTGAGAAGGTGTTCAAAATATTATGTTCATTTTTTCCTAAATAATGATTAGTTTAGAGCATTAATGTCATTTCTCCTGTTTTTATTAAATACTATAACTCTGTACCAAAAGTAGACGAAACAGAGAACAGCAGAATGGGAGACAGAGTACAGTGGGAACCTAGCACTAATGTTGTCGGTGAGAATACTGTGTTCTCAGTAACCATTACATAATGCCCAAACCTCCTTCTTCCCATTTCCCCTCAAATCAGGGAACACTTTAAGATATGATCAGAACCACAGACTCTTGTGAGCCCGTGGTTATTGTTCTGGGCTGTGGGCAGGAAAAGACAAAGCAGTCTCTAAGGCTCTTCCAACTTGAAGCTTCCACTTGGTCTCAAAACCACTACCACACTTTTAGGTTTTGTAATGGCAGACCTGTTGGGACATCCATGTACCAACATTTCTCTCAGTTACCATGACCACAAAGTAAATCATCCCCAAAGTTAGTGGAATACAGTAAGTATTCCTTATGCTCATAGATTGTGCAGCTCAAGGGTTCAGACAAGACACAGCACAATTTCCTCTGCTCCATGATGTATTCTGGGGCCTCAGTGGAAGACTTGAAGACTGGAACTAGGATCATTTGAAGGCTCATTCACTGAGTGTCTGGCTGTGGATGCTGACTGTGGGCTAAGAGCCTACTAGCTCTCCCGGAGGGACTCCCCCTTTGACCTCTCTACATGAGCTAGTCTGAGCTTCCTTTCAGCATGGTGACTGAATTTCAAAGGAAAATATCCCAAGAGAAAGAGAGAGAGCCGAAAGGAAGCTGTATTCCCTTTTCTAACCCTGCTGTGGAAGCCATGCAGTATTATTTGTGCCATACTCTATTTATAGGAAAAGTCAGAAACTTGTCCAGGTTCAAGCAGAAGGGGAGGGTGAGAGGAGGCTTTGCTTCTTCACGGGGTTCTGGAAGAGAATGAGGAATCAGAAATATTGCTATGACATGTTCAAGAAATAAAATTTGCTCCAGTAAGGAAGCTTGAGTACAGAATAGTTAAAGGATTTAGTCAACAGATCTATGTTCAGCAGGGGGTGAGGCAGAGAACTGATCCCTCTTTCTCATACTCAAAATCCTTTCTTCTTTCAATTACACAACAGTGAGGAAATATTAACCCCAGCTGAGTGAAAGTTGCCCTCAGTGAGGAAAGGGGTATGACATCTTTAGGAAAGCAAAGGTTTATAAAAAGACGAAAAGTAAAATACACTGAGCTACATTATAGAATTAGCATCATACCAGCCTGGCCTGCAGGACTGAAATATTAATTGAATGGATTTGTGTAAAATAAACCCATGATAAAGTCTTCAATATGAAACCCTTACGTTTTAAATTGATAGGCACTATAGCTAAGGTATCTGAAGATGTAAACTGGATTACTGATTTTAATAGGTAAATATAAAATAAATAGGAAAAGTATATATTATAACAAATCAAGACCTCGACATATGATGTGATAGGAGGTGTTTGCCAGTTTCAGATGAATGCCATTAAACAAAACAGAGAATGCTGTGGTTACCCTCACAAGCTCAAATATAAAGCATGCTGAATTAAATATGGCCTGTAAAAAGCTGTTAGTTATTTCTGATTATGATTGGTAACATTATATATATAAATCTTAAATATATACATACATTTTAATTGAAGTATTATTCATAAATATTACAGTATTAGGACAACTTCTTTATTAAAAGTACTATACTATAAGAGTCAATATTAACAAAAATGTATATTTAATATTCTACTTTTGGATATATATATATATATATATATATATATATATATATACACATATATATACATATCTCCAAAGAGAAGCAGTTATATTTAAGATGATGTCTTATCCTGCCTTCTCCCCAAGCAGAACAGGAGACAGTCTTATATTCAGTTAGTTTATGTTCGAATGTGTTCTAAAGAAGCAGGTATACAAAGAGTGGAATAAAAGTTTATCAGGGAAAAATAAGACCACATGGGCAAGTTTTTTTCATTACCATCCAATCCCAACAGAAGCTCTGAGAACACCGACAGAATGGATCCCACCCCTCACTGGATAATGATGTCCCAATGGGTACTCACATCCCCTTCCACTCCTGGATTTCACACGCCGAGAGCAGCAGGAGTTCCCAGAGTGTCCCGTCATCAGTTCAGAGGAGTCACAGGACAGGGAGTGAGAGGGTTGCAGCAAAAGTGTGAGGCAACATGCTGGCCAAATACACCTACAATCGGGGGGGCAGAGAACTGCATATAATTTACATTACATGAAATGCACAGATCTTAAGTGTTTGCTTCAAAGAGTGCTGACACTTTCATATGCAAGTGAAACCATCGCTCTGAACAAGATTTGACTGTTACTATCACCCTGGAAGATTTCATAAAGCATCTTTTTCATCAGTTCTCCTCAACCTCATGGCAACTACTTTCTTATTTCTAGCACATTAAATTGGGAGTTTAACTTAAATTTAAATTAATCTGACTTATAACAATATAAATATAATAAAATATATACTCCATTATCTGATGTCTTTCACTCCAATAATGTTTTTGAAGTTCATCCATGCTGTTATGTAAATCAGTTTTACATTTGTTTTTGTAGTTGGTTAATATTTTTAGTTGTGCTGTTCCACTGTGTGTTTATCCACTCCTTCATTGATGGCATTGTGTCTTCTAGTTTTAGGAATTATGAAGAAAGTTGTTGCAAAAATGCTTGTGCTAATCTTTCTGTAGACATCTATTTACATTTCTTTGCAGTAAAAACCTAGGAATGAAAATGCTGGGTCATAAAGTATATATTTAATTTTATCATAATGTTGCTGAGAAGTTCTACTTATGAGAGTGACATTTTATAGTCACACTGGCTGTTCCACATCCTTGCCAGTTATCTTAGTCACTGCGGACTGCTTACTATAGAAAATCCCATAGACTGAATGGCTTAAAAACAAATATTTATTTCCCACTATTTTGGAGGCCAGGAAGTCCAAGATCAAGGTGTCAGCTGGTTTGGTTTCTGGTGAAAATTTTCCTCCTGGTTTGCAGACTGATACCTTCTTGCTGTATCCTCACATGGCAGAGAGAGAGAGGGAGAGATCGTCTCCACACTCATGCCTTAACTAGCTCCCAAAGGCCCTACTACAAAATACTAGCAAATACAAACATTCAATCCACAGCATCCACTTTGTGTATTGTCTTCTTCCTTTTGGTGGGTAATAATACTCATTCTAGTGGGTGTAGAATGAAATTTCACTCTGGGTTTACTTTGCATTTCCCTAAAGACAAATGCAGTCAAGCACCTTTTGCGGTGCTTAATTGGTCATTCTTTTATCCTTTGTGAAATGTCTGTTGAAGACTTTGCCCATTTTTAACTGGTTGTGTGTTAGTTTTCTCCTGCTGCTGTAGCAGACTACCACAAATTTAGCGGTTTACAATAATGCAAATTTATTTCCTTAGAATTCTGTGGGCTATAAATCCAACACAGGTCTCTTCGGGTTAAAATGAAAGTGTCCCAGGGCTGTGTTCCTGCTGGAGGCTCTAAGGGAGAACCACTGTCTTTTGCTGTTTCCAGCTTCTAGATGCTGCTCCCACTCCTTGACTCATGACCCTTTTCTCCATCTTTAAAGCCAAAAACTGTGCATCGTCTAACCGCTCTTTGTAGTCACATCCTCTTTTCTCTCGGAACTCAGCATTCAGAACATTCTCCGATTTTAAGAACCCTTGTGATTAGATTGGGCCCAAGCAGATAATTCAGAATAATCTCTTCCTTTCAAAGCCTTTAATATAATCACATCTGTGAATTCTTTTTGGTGTGTAAAATAACATGATCTCAGAATGCAGGGACTATAAGATGGGTATCTTTTGGTGGCCATAGGTCAGTCATATGTTTTTTTAATTGTTGATTTGTAGGAGTTCTTTTTTTTATTTAATTTTCCTAGTCATTTTTGGTGACTAGAAATTTTTGAGTTCGATGAAGTCCAGTTTATCACTTTTTCTTTTATGTCCTTTTCATTTTTGTACTTTTGCATCCTGTAAAAGCATTGACTTGCTCTAATACTGTGAATATTCTCTCCTATGTTTCCTTCTAGAGGGTTTATTGTTCCAACTTTTATGGTTAGGTCTATGATTCTTATTGAATTACATTTGTGTATGAAGTGACATAATGGTCATAGTTCTTGTCTTTAGTAAAAATATCTAGTTGTTGCAGCAAAACAAATAGCACCTCCGGTTAAAAAGTGCATACGTCCCTACGAAATGGCACTGGTGCCACAGCTGTAGTTTAGTTCTAGGGGTCTTTCTGTGGTCTGTAGTTCTGTTATATATACATCTATTTGTCTATGCTGACTCCATTACCATACTCCCAGGACTACTGTAGCATTGGAATAGTTTTAGAACCACGTATGTAAAAGTGTTTTAGTTATTCTGGGTTGTATACATCTTGATATTAAGTTTAGAATCAGCTTGTCAATTTCTACCAAAATCATGCTGCAAATTTGATTGGGATTGCACTGGATCTCTAAAGAAATGTGAGACCTTCAACAAAATCCTCAGTCTCTGAATCCGTGTACATCGTATCTCTCTCCATTGTGTAGGTCTGAGAGAAAACATCTTTTCTTATTAACAAATTGAAAAAGCTATTGATATTTCACAATTATGAAGTTAGTTATAGGTTTTTCATAAATGCCCTGCATTGTATTAAGAAAGTTTCCCTAATTTTCTAGTTTTATGAGAAATTTTATTATTAATGGGTATTGAATTTTGTAAAGGCTTTCGTCACCATCAGGTGAGATAATCATATTTTTTTTTCAGTTTTTTTGGTAAATCACATCAATTTATTTTTCTAATGTTAAACTAAGCACACATTTATGAGGTAAACCCCACTGGTTCTGATATATTATTTTTTTTATGTTTTGGTGGATTTAGGTTACTATTGCTTTTATAGAAATTTGCATCTGTATCATGAGAGTTTATGATCTGAAATTCTGAAATTCTTTTCTTGGCCTGAATTGTCATTATCAGGTTTTGTTTCACAGTTACACAAATCTCATGAAAAATGAGTTGGGAAGTTTCCTATCGCTTGCTAACATCGCTGTCATCGCTCACTTCTTAAGGTAAAAACAGAGATAACTGTTTCTACGTCTTTCTTCTTTCCTAGTAAACATACTTGCAGCTAAAAATTTCCTTCAAAGCACTGATTCATTATTGTACAACTTTTGATATGTTCTATTCTCATGTTCATTCATTTCAAAATAGTTCTAAATATCCTTCGTGATTTCTTCCTTGACCATAAATTATTTAAAAAGTAATTTTGCTTGATTTCCAAATATTTGAAAATCATCTGCATCAGTACAACATACAATAGAAATATACTGTGAGCCACAGATATATTTTTTAAATCTTCAAATACCATATAAAAAGTTCAAATAAAATAAAAATAAATGTAATTTAATAATGTATTTTACCTCAATAGGTCCAACATAAATCATTTCAACATGTAATCAATATAACATTATTAACAAAACATTTTACATTATTTTTGTACTAAGTCTTTGAAATTTGATATGTACTTTGCCCTTACAATACATCTCAATTTGGCTTCATCACATGCAAGTGTTCAGGTGACACGCAGCCACGCTCAGCATATTGGAAAGCACAGCCCTAGCAGGATGGTCTTTTTCCTGAGAGTTCCCATCTTAGGTCTCTGTCTGTGCTAAAATACTTGGTATGAAAGTGTTAGAAGAGGAACAGGAAAATACTAGTTTATCTGTGCTAGGGGACAGGCCTAGTTTTGGGTCTTCATTTTTCCAAATAAAGGTGGAAATCAATGCCTCCAGAGATAGTTGAGTGACAAAGGTATCACGTACGATATAACACAGGACGTGTAAGACAGAACCCGTGCCTCAGGAACTCGAGCTCGAGCTCATTCACGGCACACTAAGAATCCTCACTCGCTGCTCCCCAAACAGAGATAGTTCTATATTTTAGAATGAATTACGAGATCAATTTTTCCTGATGGAATCTATCATCAATCCATCACTTCTTCATCTATACATACATCCATACATGAACACATGCATTTATATAGAGATGCACATGTGTATATTTACGAGCATACCTCTGTATCGAGTGTGTGTGTGTGAAAGATTCTCAGACTCATTCACTTAAATATGGCCATTTTCGTTCCCAGGGTCACGTTCTTTTCTTATTAAAGCTCTGACTTTTACCATAGTTTCTCCCTATGGAGATTATGCTTTCCGTTACTTTGCAAGATCTCCCATACTTACAGTTAGATCATGGGTTGTATTTTCAGCAGTCAGCCCCTTGACTGCATAAAATGGGGTTTTTTTATAAATGCCACCATGGAAGCACTTTAGTTTTAAAACATAATATTTAACTAAACTTGGCTTATCATTTTCTTTTGTCAGGGCTTTCAAAACAATAACAAAAACCACCTAGCTTCACAATCCTTCTATTTATGAATACTCCTATACTTTTGAAGTCCCAAAGCTATCATATAACCTAGGCCTTTGAAAACTATACTGTGTATCTGAATTACCTGAAGGACTTATTATACCAAAAATGGCTGGACTGCACTCCACAGAGTTTCTGGTTCTGTAGTCTTGGGTGGGACTACGTAGGAGGGACTCCATAAATATTATTGACTTGATTCTTATATCCCAATGGAGAGGAAACCTAACTAGAGTTAGGGTACTGCCTCAGATGGTATAACTTACTGGCCCCTAAGTACATTGAACTTATAACCATGTTAGTATATGCTCTCTGACTAGCTAAGTAATTGCATGAATAATCTACTGTTTATTAATTTGTAGAGATAGTCACCAAGTATTTTTAAGATTTGTTAAGGCACCTGGCTATGTGCTCAAGCTATAAGAAAAGAATGAAGCTCTTCTTTGCCTTTTTTGAGGTCACTGTCTAGTGCAGGTGATATACCCACTAACAACTAATTTTAGAACAATAGTGAGAAGTGGAAAGATGTGTGCGTGTACAGCAATTACGGGAGATTAGCAGAGGGTGAGTGAGTGGTTAGGGGCATCAGGGACAATTACTGGGAAGTGGGATGTATGAGGTGAAAAATGATTAGATGATGGGCAAGTGAGTGAGAGGAGGAAAAAGGGAAAGGAAGCTTTCCAAGAAGTGTACTTAGCAAAGATCTGTGAATAGTAATTATGTGGGGTAAAATACAAGTGATTTAGTTCTGTTAGATTCTAGCGTGAAGCAGGAGTTTTGGTGGATTAGGCTGAAGGTCCAAATGTTCCTCTGTCTACGAGCTTGGACTTGATCCTGGAGGCAAGGGGTTTGCTGAATGGTGTGAATCATCACAAAAACAAATATTTGCACTAATGTCTGCATAGATCCAAACTTCCTATTGCAATTTCTGTATAATATACAATTTAGCCACCTTAGTCCTGGGTTCTAGTTGTGGCTATGACTAGTTAAGTAGTAACTCAAGTGGTCATTCACCTTTGTTATCTGTTACTTTAGCTGCTAAAGATGAGCCACTTTACTATGTTTCAAGGCATTGTTGGACCACGTATCAAACGGAACAGTAGATGTGACAACTTCTAAATGCATATTCACATAACATGTATTGTTCATATTATTTCAGGTTGTTAGAAGACAGATGTTTAATGCACAAAACATCACTCTCCCGTGCAAATGCTCACTCGTTTGCATAAAGGCTGTAACAGCGCATAGGTAGTAAAGTGGGAGAACACTGATATAACCTATGCATTACACTTTCAGGAATAAAAACATTTTTGTGGGTCTTTTTGTGCAACTGAGCTAAATATTCAGTATGCATCTCTTATTGGTGTTCATACATATACAAACATACACATATGAATGACACATACAGAAAAAAACCCAGAATAGTCTAGAACGTGGACCTGTTGTAGTACAGGCTTCCCCCTCTAGGTGAGTGTTCTAGGAGCCCATCTGCATCAGTGTACCAGCTGTCATTGCTGTAAGGGCTGCGTTTGAGCTTCAGCGACTTTTTTTTTTTAAGAATCTTTCATTGCATTTGCCCATTTCATGATGGGTGCTTTATGAAGGCACCTGCCCACACGGCACTGAGTGTTCAGCACTTTTTGACCGAAAAACGTCATGGTTCCCATACCCCACCCCCCTATTTACCTGATCTCACCCCAGAAGCAACTTGTTTTTGTTTCCCAGGGTGAAACAAATCCTCAAAGGGAGACATTTTGCTGATGTGAGAGAGCTGAAACAAAAAAAAAATGGCAGAAGCACTAAAAGCTATTAAAATCAATGAGTTCAAAAACTGTTTCGAGCAGTGGAAAAAACGTCTTGATAGGTGTATTGCATCAAATGGAGAGTACTTTAAAGGTGACTGAAGTTTAAACATGTCAGAATAAGTACACAATTTTTTATAAATAAATTCTGGTTTTGGGGGTCCTCCCTTGTACATATATATGTACATGTATATGTATATGAGACACATTTTAGGAAATATCCACAACTAATAACAATTGATTTCTGGCTTATAATTTCTTCAAGGACACTAAATCCTAAATGAATGTTTGAAACCAGCTACTCTCTGACTGTATGAGAGGAGAAGATTAAAACCAAGTCTTCAGTTTCTTCGGCTTCATGACTTTCAACCCATCATGCTTCACTACCCCAATTTTATTTTTTATGTGCATTTATATTAGAAAAGAAGGAGTTGGCAATCCTAGTAGTTCAATATCACTTTCAACCTTTTCTCTCACCTCCATAGAGAGCCATCACTTTTGAAAATCTTGTTTATTGAGTCATCCTACCTAAGGCATTACGGACTTAGACAGGTCACATTTGCAACTAGCGTGCATACAGTTCTGGGGCAGCATGCATTTGTTTCAGCCCCCTCATCCTCCACTCTCTCTCCTCACCACACATACACAGCCCTTGGCTTCTCTTGAGTTTAATGACTGCTCTTAAATGTTATAGGAAAGAGAGCAGAGTCAGGGAAAAGTGGGTGCCATAAAAAATGTGCAAGGGAAGTCACGTTGTCACTGATGATACTCTTGTGCAGATCACAGCATGATAGCCTCAGTGTAAGGCCTTCCCAGGCTCAGTAAAAACGAAAACAACATTGTAATAAATTAGCTGGCACTGCACTTCCCTAGGGCTCAGTGACAGCTTGATAAATAACCCTACACAGGTACGATCTGGCTTTCCCTCTGCCATGGTTTCCTACCACAATATTTTCAGGCCTTAAGCCAGGTCATCAACACTTTATTAATATTCCAACACAAAGAGGGAGAGTTAAGATAACACGAGGGATATGTTTCCTTGGACAATACAATACATTAACAGTATAATACTATATCCAGGTTAAGTTTTTATTGATCACCATAAGGATTATTATTTTTATATTATTTAGTAGTTGGACTATTCCAACCCTTCTCATAAAGTACATAGAATAATCCTAGAAGTACCTCTTAGGTTTGTCTCTGATTTTTGAGGTATATCTCCTGGTTTTATTTTCTGATATTTGTGAAGGAGGTGCTTAAACTTCTCAGCATTATTTGTGTGCAAAATTTATTCCTCAGTACATTTTCCATTATACATATGAAATATATATGTATATATAAATTATGTATATAATACAATTGTGTTTTATAAATATTTATATCACATTCACTTAACCTCAATCCATCATATAAATTCAGTTATATTTGTATAACTTTCGTAAGGAAGGAATAACTTAGCATATAACTTTTCTACCTAAACTACTATTGTCAGAAATAAATCTATATTTACTCTCTGTGTCCCAATCATTTTTTCTGATGAAAAATAAGTAAGCCATAAACATCTCTTTGCCATTAATTATTACACCAGAGAAAATGAATGTTCAAGTGAATAATAATAAAACTGATTTTCACTGAACAGCAAAGCTGGATAAAGGGAGAATAAAAAATCTATTTCTAGTTTTTGAGGGTTGGCTTGCATCATTAACTTGACTCCATAATACTGGGCATATTTTAGTCTCTATACATACATTCATATTTTGTAACACTTTGCATATCTAAATTATATCATGAGTTCAGATGCTTATGGTTCTATCCACTTGGGCTGAATGTGTTTGCATGTTTGCACTGCTGTGGTATGTTTCTGGTATGAATTTTAAAACAGTAATAATAACAGCTATTATGTATTCAACACTATATGTGTGTGTGTATCCATTACTGTTTTAAAAGTTTTATATATTTATTTTATTTATTTTGCAAAATGACTATGTAGGTACATAGTTTATCCCCTTCTAAATATGAGGAATAAGTTAATAGCTAATAAGTTAGCTAGAACTATTCACTAAGAAAATTGTAGGACCACAATTCAAAACCTGTAAGTCTATCTCTGGAGCTTCAACTTCTAACCAGGGTGCTATAGTTCAAAAAGCAGGTCTTTGGCATCAGATGCAGAGTTAACAGTATAATTATCTCCAATGATCTTTCCCCTCAAACATATATAATCTCAAACCTAAGTATACCTGGATTTCATGGAACTCTTGCAAATCCTCCTCAAAAAAAAATCCTTCTGATTAAATTTACCACATTTCCATTACTCCTTTACTATGCTCATTTTACTTTATTTAAATGAAAGGTTGA
This sequence comes from Desmodus rotundus, assembly GCF_022682495.2. Lineage (NCBI taxonomy): Eukaryota > Metazoa > Chordata > Mammalia > Chiroptera > Phyllostomidae > Desmodus > Desmodus rotundus. The sequence goes on along the minus strand of NC_071389.1, from coordinate 70,718,621 downwards.
ATTAAAATTGGGAAGATCTAAGAATAATCATCAAAATCTCCACCATATATCCAAGCTTTATTAATGTGGAAATGCACTGCTACTGAATAGTGAAAGTTTATCAGATATAAGAAATGGCCAGTGAAGGGTCATTTGACCCAAAGTAGGACCTATGTTCATCTTCCAAAAAAAAAGAAGATAATTCACTGAGGAGAAACCTCATTTTATTAATGTTTATAGTTTTAGTTCTGAGCATGATGCATAACAGGGCACTCATTAAATATTTGTTATATCAGACAAACCCAACTGACTCCAATATATCCAAGAAATCTTTTATTTTATAATTTTAATGGCAGGAGAGTCCACATGGAATAATTAATACCTTAGAAAGATTTTGGGTTCCAAATGACAAAAACATTCTTTATTTAAAATGAGAATTTAAGAGAAAGAACACATGGATCCTGTCAAGATGGTGGTAAAGGGAAACATGGTTCACCTCTTAGCTCAACTGCAGCCAGCCTATAGAACAACCACCAGTCCGCCCATCAGAAATTGTGTTGAATGGAAGTCCTACAACTGCAGACTTACAGGGAAAACTACAACAACGTGACTGGCAACAAAAGGCTTCAGCAAGCCCCTTACCTTTTGCTAAGTTGCCCCAGGTCTGGCACTAGTGGCAGCAGGCCTTGGTTCACAGCTTGTCATCACTTGAGCACCTCTAAGCCTGGCACAAGTGGCAACCATCCGCAGATTGCTTTGTAGCTTATGCTGTGTGGAGAACAGGTGGTGGCTGACCTTGGACTTGCCAACAACAATCAAGGCTCACACAGTGGGTGCACCACGAGTACCCAGCTTAGGTAATAGGGGAGGCCGTGCCACTGGACCCAATAGGAAACAAACTATATTAGGCCATCCTACAAAGCCTGGGAAACATAGCAGCTCTACCTAATACATAGAAACAAACACAGGGAGGCTGCCAAAATGAGGAGACAAAGAAACATGGCCCAAATGAAAGAACAGATCAAAACTCCAGAAAAAGAACTAAACAAAATGGAGACAAGCAATCTATTAGATGCAGAGTTCAAAACACTGGTTATAGGAGTGCTCAGTGAACTTAGAACTTAAACAGTATAAAAAAGGGCATGGAAGCCATAAATAAGAACCAGTCAGAAATGAAAGAGACACTAATTAAAATAAAAAACAATTTGCAGGGAATCAACAGTAGAATAGATGAAGCTGAGAATCAAATCAGCGATTTGGAATATAAAAAAGTAAAAAATGCCCCATCAGAACAGCAAGAAGAAAAAAAAAAAAACTAACAAAAAATGAGGACAGTTTAAGGAGCCTCTGGGAAGACTTCAAGCATGACAACATTTGCATTATGGGGATACCAGAGGAGAAGAAAGAGAGCAAGGAAATGAAAACCTATTTAAAGAAATAATGACAGAAAACTTCCTTAACTTGGTGAAGGAAATAGACATACAAGTCCAGAAAGTTCAGAGAGTCCCAAACAAGATTAACCCAAAGAGGCCCAGCCCAAGACACGTCATAATTAAAATGCCAGAAGTTGAAGACAAAAATGGAATCTTAAAAGCAGCAAGAGTAAAGCTGCTTATGGGAGCCCCTATGAGACTGTCAGCTGATTTCTCAACAGAAACATTTCAGGTAGAAAGGATTGGCAAGAAAATTCAAAGTAATTAAAAGCAAGGACCTATAACCAAGATTACTGTACCCAGCAAAGCTATCATTTAGAATCAAAGGACAGTAAAGAGCTTCCCAGATAAGAAAAAGCTAAAAGAGTACATCACCACCCAACCAGCATTCTATGTTAAAAGGTTTTCTTTAAGAAAAAGATAAAAATATGAATAATAGTATAGCAACAGATACATATCTATCAACAATTAAATATAAAAGGCAAAATCAACAGACAAGCAGAACAGAAACAGAATCATAGATACACAGAACATTTTCATAGTTCCCAGATGGGAGGGGGGTCAGGAAGATGGGCGAAAAAGATGAAAGGAGTAAGAAGTACAATTTGGTAGTTACAGAACAGTCATGGGGATGCAAAGTACAGTATAGGGAATAGGACAGCCAAAGAACACATATGCATGACCTATGGACATGGACGACAGTGTAGGGATTGCCTGAGGGAGTGGACGAGGGACTGGGTGGAGGCATGCAAAGGGAAAAATCGGGAAAACCGAAATGTCATAATCAATAAAATATAATTAAAAAAAAGAAAGAAAAACACATGGAACTCAAGCTCAAAAATATAAAACTGGATTTTACCAGGCACTGGAAACAAATTGGAGGGGTCCCCATCAGCCCAGTTGATTATCTCTCTCTCTCTTTAGTCACCTGTTTTATCACCATTTGTTTCCTCTCAGCATCCCTTCAGTCTTCTCTTCTCCGGAGTTTAGATTTTTCTGCTACTTCTTACATGTAACAGAAAACTGTAACTCCAACCCAATTATATCCTCATGTATAATTTCCATTCTTAAACATGTACAAAATGGTATCCACACAGTACAAAAATCTCTAGAAAATTTAGGGGGAAATCAACTAAGTATTGATCTGAAGGGCAAATACTTTAAATTCAGTGATACAAAAGTGTATTACTTCTATTTTCATCAGTTATCTATGTGAAAGAGAATAAATATAAACCACCAAAGTAGTTTGGTCATTTAGTCTCCACAACAGGTGGAGTTTTTCAATATACATCAAGTCAACACTTTCACATAAAAATTACACACATGTTAAGTCAAAATGCAAACTTCTTTAGCTGCATTTTAATAAAAGTAGAAAAATAAGCATAGAGGTAGCCAAATATTGTGTTTGGTGCTCTATTGCCTTTGAGAGAAATGTGTTTTATTCTGTGATCATGCCCATCCTCCACTCTGTTTTGCGTTACAGTTGATATGCTGTTAGTTCTGTCTTTTATCTTCACTACTTATCAAATTAGAAAATTTAGGGATTAAGTAGGCATCCCAAGTACTATTTTTGTTTAAGTTTTTGTTAGTGAAAGGAAAACCAAAACAACTAGTAGTTTGTAGTAAAAGCACAGGTGCAATAAGGACCTTAACACAATAAAATCAGAAAACAATCAAAGAGTAATGGCAGAGAAAGGTCAAGAAGGGAAAGCGTAATTTGAAATTTGGATGACTGAGAAATATTTTGTAGCTCTGTTTTATAAACAATTGAGTCAGGAGAAGCACAGTGATTTCCTTATTCCTGTTGGCACATACTGTGGTGTGCCAGATAATGGTCTCCAGTGCCATTCACGGCCTGATTCTTGGAAACTTACTTGGCAAAAGTGACTTTGCAATTTTTGTTAAGATTAAGGTCTTGAGATGAGCATTGTCTTGGTGGGCCCATTCTAATCCCAGGAGTCCTTAAACAGTGGGGGAACTTTCCCAGCTGCAGAAAAGCAGAGTGATAGCAGCAATGGGATTTGCTACCCTGTCGCTGATTCTGACAGGCAAGGAATAGAAAGAGTCCTCTAAGAGTTGGAAAAGGCAAGCAAATGGATGCTCTCCTACCTAGATTCTTCAGAAGGGGAAAATCTGACACCTTGGTTGTAGGACTGCTGACTTCCACACTGTAAGATAATAACTTTGTGTTGTTTCAAACTACCAATTATATGGTAATTAATTACAGTAACAATGAGGAAGTAATACAGATAAAGAAGTGAAAACCTGTTCACAGAAAAAAAATGTCTTTTTGGTTTCCTTCATTCTTAACTGTATGAGGAAACTTTACACATAAAAACTTTATAAAGGATAAATAAGTACCCTAATGAAAAATAACCCCAATGGCATTATTGCAAAAAAGAATTACAGAGACTTTTTAAAAATTTTTTATTGTTGTTCACGTATAGTTGTCTCCATTCCCCCCCACTCTCCCCTTCCCATCCCCCTCCCCTCCCACCCTCAATCCTTCCCCTCTTTGGTTTTGTCCATGGGTACCTAATACATGTTCCTTGATGACCCTTTCCCTTCTTTCCCCCAAGACACCCCTCCCACCTCACCTCTGATTACTGTCAGTTTGTTCTTTATTTCAATGTCTCTGATTATATTTTGCTTGTTCGTTTGTTTTGCTAATTATGTTCCACTTATAGATGAGACTGTATGGCATTTGTTTTTCACTGAGGAACATCAGCCATGGCTCTCCACTACCCCATGGCCATGGGCCCCAACAAGGGTCACAAAGTGACAAAGAACGTGAGCAAGCTGAGGCACAGCTGCCCCCGCGGGCACCTCACCAAGCACACCAAGTTCGTGCGGGACATGATCCGGGAAGTGCGTGGCTTTGCCTCCTATGAGCAGCCCGCCGTGGCACTGCTCAAGGTCTTTAAGGATGAGAGAGCCCGAGAATTCATCAAGAAAAGGGTGGGGACACACATCTGTGCCAAGAGGAAGAGAGAAGAGCTGAGCAATGTCCTTGAAGCCTTGAGGGAAGCAGCAGCCAAGGAGGACTAGCCCCATGCATGCCCTCTGTGTAATAAAAGCTGTTCAGAAAAAAAGACATCTTTATATGATTAAGTTTAAACTGTTTTTTTTTTAGAAAGCTATATGAAGAGAGAAGGATGAAACTCATAAATGAAACCTGAGGAATCTTTAGATTTAACATCTCTTTGCCATTCATTACAATAAAAAATATTATTTTTCAATAATAGAAATACTTTACTCTCCATTGGGGTCAGATTTGGCACCTGGACAGTAACTTTCTTGATTTGAATTCATTGAAACATCAGTTACATAGAACATGTTTAGAAACTGGCCTCAGACCCAATCATACTCCTCATTTGTGTCAGTCAATTTGTCACTAAGTGTATGGTGTGACATTAAGATACATCAAATATTTCAAATAATTAATAAAATCTTGCTCTAGGAGACTGAACTGCCAGAACTACGGCTTTCCTGTACAGCCATGATCTACCTAAGGACATTTTGGTCAATGAAGGCCCGCATATCCAGTAGGGGTCCCGTAAGGCGATAATGGAGCTCACGAATTCCTATCAGCTGGAGACATCACAGCCATCGTAATGTTGTAATGCAACATATTATTAACATGTTTGTGGTGCTGCCAATCTTATAAAAGTATAGCACATACAATTATGTACAGTACATAGTACTTGCTAATGATAATAAATGACTATGTTAGCAGTTTATGTATTTACTCTACTACACTTTCTACTGTTATTTTAGAATGCACTTTTTCTAGTTATAGAAGAACATTTTACAGTGGCCTCATACCTCTCGTGTTTACCATGTCTCTTGATGGCATCACTTTTTCTTGTGCTTGATTTAATCTCATGGTTTTTTGGTGCAGTAACATGCTGTATAGGCTTGTAGCCTAGGAGCAATAGGCTATACCTTATAGCCTAGGTGTGTAATAGGCTACACCATCTAGGTTTGTGTAAGGGCACTTCATGATTGCACAATAACCAAATTGCCTAATGATGCATGACTCAGAATATATCTCAGTAGTTAAGAAGCTCACGACTGTTATTAAATTTTAAGTAAGGCAGTCTTTGCTTCGCACGGCAGAGTCACGCTGCAAAACTGACTGTAAGCTAAAACCATGCAATGTGATTTTAATAAGCAGAGAAGAAAAGCCACAAGTGTTCTGTGACCTTTAAAAACAGTGTCAAAACATTAAAAACTACATATGTGTAGCAAAATAAGACTAGTAAAACAAATATATATTTAGTACATCATAATTTCAAGCATTAGAAACATTGAAAGTGGTGCTTTTGTTCTTTATAAAGCAATGGTCAAGAATCACTTGAACAGTACTCGCTTTTTTCCTCACGGTATAAAAATGGAAATAAGAATCTTTCCTATGCCTGGTGAACTGTCACACTCTTTTCTAAGTATCCATCAGCTTTCAACAATTTATTTTTTGTTCTCACAAAGATATGAGATAGCTCTGAAATTGTATGTGAAGTTATACGTGAGTGCCATTTGCTCTGGGACATCTTCATCCTTTTCCTCACAACACTTTTCATATTTATGTCAATAGGTTTGTCTTCAAGAAGTTCCTCTGGTTGCACATCTACAACGTAGGCAGCTAACCTGGGGTCTCGCATCTAGGGCAGCACGGTCAACATTCCTGGGTCAGCTACTTCTTCTAGAACTCCATTTATGTTCAATTCAAATTTTATTCCCGGAGTTACCGTGTTTGTTTCTTTGCTGCACTTCCATCTCTGTTGGCCTATTCCCAACTTCAAGTACCTATTGTTGTGCAACGCCACCTGATTTTAGCACTCAGAGAAAGGAGTTAGACGCATAAGTACATGTTTCCCTTTTTGTGAGTGAACTGAACAACTGCTGTGCAAGCGTCAATCGCCAGCAGACTGAGAGAAGTGATGTGATTGATCATCAGTTCTGATCCTCATCTGTTATCGATGTGGTGATTTGTGGGCTGAATAGCTAGCAGTGAAGTTTGTACTTTATGCGATTATTCACAGTTAATATCCCATGGTAGTTGAGGCCTAGTGTTATTTAACTAAGGCAGGGTAACAAATCTGTGCATATCACAACCAGGCAGAGAAGGACAGTCTGCAGGGGGAGTGAGTGTACAAGAAGGTCAAACAATTAAAATGACCAGTTTGAAAAAGACATGGGGCAAGGGAGAAGAAATTATATTTAAACCAAGTAAGATAAAGGTCTATAAAACATATTAAAGGAAGTAAAATGTTATTCAATGCATCTCATACAGATAATTCCACGCAATATGATATTGAAGAGTACTAGAGAATTGGAAAGAATGTAAAAGGAATATTCTTCTTATCTTGAATATAAGTGACAAAGGGAGACCCTTAAAAATTAATACAGAAGGCTGCAGAGAAGGGGGTTGGGGGAAAAGGCAGCCAACAGATGCATACAGAATATAAAGACAGTTTTATAAGGGCAAAACACATGCTAGATTTTCCCCATAAAGCTCTTGAATTATGATAAATGTGAGTACTGTGTATGTATATTTGGAAAACCAACTGTGCCTTCTGCTTTAGTTGCCTTTTTTGCACCAATAATTCCTTAAACAATATTTCATTTCTACAGCATAACTCTGTCACTGTAGTGTAGCCAAGCTTTTCTTGGACAAATCGAGTCCTAAATAATTCAGTGGTGCTGCAAGGGGAGAAATGCCCACAGCATACTGCTACAGAAAGCTTCCCTTCCCCATAAACAGAACAGCTTAACGCAGGTACGCAGAAACACACCTTCTGCGTGTGTAAGCACCTTCGAAATGCATCAGGACAAAGTGCGTACATCAGGAAGGAGCTGGCCCTGTGGTCAGCAGCTTGACCATCTTGTTAAAGTATTCTGCTGCTATTGTTCTTTAACTGAAGGTAATGACAGTATATTGGGTCAATTAGCTGGGCATAAAATATGTTCTTTTACTAAAGAAAAATATAATGGTTTAACTAAGTAAGAACCTCTAGGAATTTATAGGGCTTATTTTATGCATTTCCACATTTTTTACAGGTTGTTTTCTCCTATATTCTCAAGAGGTGGAAGACTATAGGATTATAGGGAGAGAACACATGTGCTTGAACATAAAAATGATGTTGAGACATAACGGCTCTCATGGCCAATTCCAAGGATTTTTAAGTATTCAGTAAGGGAGTATGTAGTGAGAATACATATATCATATAAATCACTTATGAGGACAAATCAAGGTACAAACCATTTTTTTAAAAATTACTTTTCTCAAAATCCAAAGAATGCAGGCAATGAAATCTGATTTTATTTTAAAAGAAATATCAGTAAGTTTGTTGGATAACTGCATATATTGTTCTCCTCCATTTACCAGGTCCAAACCAAGTCGAAGGAATAATGTACACAACCATGAGATATTAATGCGCATATCTTTGGGGGTCTTGACATGCTCGACAAAATTCATACCATTAATTACTCCTCTCTCCCTTTGAGATGGGAAGTGTGCAGATATTATCAGACAAGAACCTAACTCGTGAGCACACGTGGAAGCAGGAAGGCTGCTGCGCCTTCAGAGGAGCCCTGGGTGAGCTGGTTTTCTGCCTTTGGGGGAAGGAGAATGGCTGCGGGGAAACTGCACTTTCCTGCGCCTACCAGTCCCTCCCTTGCACGGGGAGGGGTTTCGTTTTTGGGTTTTTTTTTTGGGGGGGGGGTTTGTTCTTTTGCCTCTAGCTCTTCAATAACTAAATTTATCTAAGTAACTCCCTAAAATGAATACCAAGATGACTCTTCAAGTAAGTGACCTTTCTGTCTCTCTTCTCCTCAACTTAGCAGAGTGTCCTGTAGTTCGAGGCCCTTTGTCTGTAACCAGTTTCTAAGCAATAACTGTTATTGTACATCTCAAGCTCTGTCTCCAGGGGTTCAGAAGGAAATCCAGACCTGCCTTACCTCCACTATTTCTGCAAACCGACAAAATTGCCCCTCTCATGGTGAGGCAAGTTCAAGTCTTTTCAATTTCCATTAAAGAGATGTACAAACCCTGTACATTTGTATCGCAGCCCTCTCCCCAATGGATCACGGAAGTTCGACTGTAACAAAGAACATCTGTATATGTACCATTGTGTTTTGTTCAGAATCATCTCTGCCCTGACTTTGGTCTTTAAAGAATATTAATTATCTTTCTAACTGAATCATGATAACAATAACCAAAAGATCATGTGACATTTACCACGGGTTTTGTAATGCACTAAACACTTTGCATTCACTACCACAAGAAAATACTTATAAGATTGGTGTTTTTATGATATGCATTTTTAGCTTCATGATACTTTAAGCTCAGATTGCATCTTGTTCATAAGCACACAACTCAGGTATGAAGTAGAACTCAAACCCATGATTCTTTCACTATAAGTCATATGTTCTGAACCACTAAATTTTACTGTTGCTAAGCATTGTATGTGCTGAACAGTGCTAAGGTATACATTTTTTATTATCAATAAATAATTTCAAGAGGGCAAGAAGAAAGAGATTTAATATTGAGGTGTTAAGATTAGTTGAGTAATATACCAAATTTCTCATAGTTTTACTTTTTTCATCTTATGAAAAAATTCTATTTTATACCGTAGCAGAATGAACTTGACTTATGTTTCACTGCCTATGTAGCTGCTTGCATATATTTGTGATAGCCCTATCATATTTCCAGCAAATACATTTGCTCCCCACCGCACCTGCCACTTGAGACCTTGTAATATTAGAAACAGGTTTCACGTCATTGCAGTGTGTATGAGGTGACAGAAGGGCACATAATGAATAAGTAGAAGAAGTAGGAATATGACCGCAACTTCCTGAGATTTTGATGAAGACTCAATATGTCCCCATTGTTTTTCTGCCAAGATAAGTATACCAGATTTGTGTGGTGGGACTCTTCCAGAAATATATGTGGGGGTAGGTATCACTTTGCTCTTTATTTTTTGCAGTACTGAAGTTGAAGCTTTAGGTAAAATATGAGAATAACATTATTGTCATGTCAGGAAAATAATATATTTGGTATCAGGGTTTCTCTCATCACTTAAGTAGTTAACAAAACATAAGCTTGGTGAATTTTGACTGTGCCCTGTAATTTATTTAAACATGCTTTCACTGTTCTGGAAGATTTAGGGGATTATTTGCAGAATTATTGTTTTGAAATATATAAGTAATGTTGGGGTATTAAGAACTCTTCTTTTAGAGATATACACCAGTTTAATTTTCTATAATAACAATATGCATGGTCGCACACATGCTGTGTCCCAGCTTCCAGGCACAGATTACAATAAATCAAAGTGAGGATGAGCAAAGTGGGTGGCAGAGTGTTGGTCAAAACACCCACAGCCATCTTCAAACACTGTGAGTTTATCCCAAATAGAAAGATGCTTACTGATTGATTTCACTTTTGCTTGTACTTTTATGTCTATCTGAACTTTATCAAAAAATAAATCTGTATGTTACTAGTTTGCGGGGGGGCTTATTTCTATCACATTGGTTTGTTTATAATTACTAAGAGCTCATTTTGTCTACAGGAATAACAGTTTATCTTACACTTAAAAATTTAATTTCATATACCCAAGTCCATAGTTTTCATAGTGTTTGCTTTTATAAGATTTTCATATTTCAGGATTTCCTTCTTTTTAAGGCTGAATAATATTTCATTGTATGCATGTACTACATTTTTTATTATCTACTCATCTATTGATGGACATTTGCACTCTTTCCACATTTTTGCTATTATGCGCAGTTCTAGAAGGAATATGGAAATGCTAATATATTTCTGAGATCCCGCCTTCAAAGAAGTAAATCCTATAATGTGTGATAACATGGATAAACCTAGAGAACATTATGCTAAATAAAAAAAAAAACAGTAACCACGGATCAAATACTGAATGATTCTGCTTATATAAAGCATCTGAAACAAATTCATGGAAGCAAAGAAGAGAATTGTTGGCATTGGGAGGAGAGGAAAACTGAGTCGCTATCAGTGAGCATAAAATTTCAGTTATGCAGCTAAGTTCTAGATTTCCTGTGCAACATTACACTTCTGCACAATAATACTCAATTGCACACTTACAAATATAAGAGGGTAGATCTCATGTTAACCATTCTTACCACAAGAAAACATTTTTAAAAAGATTTTTATAATACAATAAAGAAGAACAAGTCATGGAATTTCAACTAATCTACTAATTTTGAATTACACTCTCTACTAATGAGTAACCATACATGAAAATAAATAATAAGACATGACACTATAATAAAGGTCATTTTAAATGTATTCAAATGATAGCTACCTATCAGTTCTATGTGTTATTTGTAAGACACTAAAAATATGAAGATGAAAAATTAGAGTTATTGGTTCAAGCGGTTTAAGTTGATACACAAATCGCAGTAGATACTCAAAGGACTAAGTCATCCATTGTGCTTGGGTTGGAGGCAGGGAAGGATAACAGGATTGTTGACAATTGAGTCTTAAAAAGTAAAGACTAGCTTAAGAGATGAAAAAGGGACTGGCAAGTGGAGAGATTTCTGGACTAATTAAAAATACTTTGGAAGGTGTGAAGGCAGGACATGACTAGGGGTCTTGATATAATATAGCAGAACAGATGTCACTAGGACAGTAGGGGACGAAGGGAGGAAAGCTATAACAATGACCCCCAAGCGATGAAGCTGATAGGAACAAGCTAGATCTTAGGTTTCTAAGGTAGGCCAAGGAAGTTAATATTTGTGCTGTGATGATAAAAATGCACTGAAAGATTAAATCAGGGGTATTTGGTATTCAGGTTTTTGTATCAACAATAGAATTACAACAGCAATATGAAGGGCAGATGAAAGGCAGAAAACAAACACCAGATTCAGGGCTACCCCTCCTGTTACCTTGGCAATAGTCTAGACCAGAGGTGACAAAGGCTTGCATGGGAGCAGCAGAAGTAGAAATAGAGAGAAGGAGAAAGAAATAAGAATTATTTGTAGTATAACTTGAGAGGAATTAATAACCAATGATATATAAATAATAAAAAAGGAGAAAGATAAATAATAATGGCTGAATTAATTGGTTTTGATTGTAGAAGTCATTTTAAAAAGTCATAAAATTTCAGGATTAAACAGATTCCAAGGAAAATAATGAAGTCAATTTTGCAAAATTTGTGATTTGAGATTCATTCTTTAGAAATAAAGTCATCAGAATTGGATTCAGGAGTCACTAGCACTTGTATGGTAACCAAATCACTTGAATAGCTAATGTTGTTGGGAAAGCGAATAAAAAATAAAGAAATAAAGAAATAACCAAGGACAAATATTAGGAAGCGCCAAAGACAGAGAAAGGGGCACGTATAATGGTCAGGAAGACAGGTAGAGTCAGAAAGAGGAGAGTCAGTCACGAAAGGCAAAGTGCTCTAAAATGCACAACAAAAGAATTCAAGACTTCACAAAAACTAAGCGTGGTTATTGAAACTACCCATTGGTTTTAGCATTTAAGAGATCAGAGTTTATTAATATAGTGGCATTGGTGAGGATGGAAACCAGGTAAACTGACGGCAAAAACATATAAGATTGAAACCTGTGGTGAGAACAAAGACAAATGGAGGATAGTCTTATCTGTGAAACAAGAGAGGGAGGCTGAAACCAAGAGGAGAAATATTAGTTAGATAGTAAGAGTGATTTCATCATGTTCAGCATTTGTGAAAAAAGCCAGAAGAAAGGAAATGGATTAAAATATAGGGGAAATGGAATACTTAAAGCGAAAAGTTCCAAGAGAGGCTGAAGAGGGGTAGAATAAGACTATAGTTGGAAATATCAGCCTTGCAGGGAATCGGGAAAGGATGAAGATGAAGTTACCGTGCTCTCTTGATGTGTAAAGGCAAGAGGGTCAGAGAGGTTTTGCCTAAAGACCTCTGTTCTCTGTGAAGGTGCTTTCCAGCTGGAGGGGGGTGAGAGAAGGGAAAGGCTTGATTAGAATGATTAAAGTTTAGGCCACCACTGAGGGAAACTGCAGGGGAAGTTAATCAAGAAAGCATAGGAGGCTTTACTGAAATAGATTTAATAAGCATATAGCAACATTTGTTCATTTGTATGTGTATATCAATATATATATAAATTTATTCAATAATTATTTATTGAGCATCTACTATGCCAAGGATTGTTCCAAGTCCTGAGGAATTATCAATAAATAAAAACAAACAACAAATCTTTACTCACACAGAGTTGGGGGATTAAATAAGAAGCACAATATATAAGTGAACTACTTGCATTTTACTTTGTCATCTTTCTCTGGCTTTTTCCTAATGGGGGTTATAGTTCCTATCTTCCCAGGTTGATGTCAGCTCTAAGTAGGCTAATTTATTTTGAAAACACTTCTTAAACCATAACGGATTCCACAGGTGATGACCCATGACCCAGATCTTGAAACCAAAGGCTATGGTTGATGAGTGGGAACTTATGAGCACCAGAAAAATAATAGAAGAGAAAAACAACACAGGCCTACCAATAGGATAAAAATATATTAAACGTAAGTTATGAATGATGATTAATATCGGTAGAGTGCTTTTCATCTGCCCACAAAGCCTTGCACATGCCTAAGAGACATGACTATAGTCCAGCTATTGTAGGGTAGGCAGACCAGTGTTTAGTCAGACATACAGACACTTTCACAGACAATTCTAATGCAAAGTGGTAAGTGATATGGGACAAATATAGGGAACGTGCTCTGGGGCCACAGTGGAGTGACTAGATCTCCTTGGTATAGCCGGTGGAGGCCTTATAACTAATAATACTAACACCAATTCTTTATTAATGAAAAGAGCTCCACAGAGAAGAAATAAGCAAAGAGGCAATAGGAATAACAATTTATGTGCTCTATTACCCAATTACATTATGCAAAGACAAAATATTAAAAGTCTTGGATAACAAAACCATTATCCCTTGCAGCGGACTTTGACTAAAAGAAAATGCAGTTCAGTGTGAGTGTAATTTCATTGACGACTCCAAGTTTGTCGGCTACTATACTACATAAAAGGGAGGACACCAAGTCAAATAGTGTGAAAACCATTCGCCAAAGAAAATCAGAACTGTTTGTACTGTTTATACTTCTGAATTTCCTCAGAAGATTATCCAGGGCTTCACGTTTATCAAAGTACTTCATTTAAATTACCATTAAAGTAAAATTAAGTTGGTATTAACCTTGTCTATTCAGATGATGACACTGAAAGGTAAGCACACCATTCTGGTATGTGCGAAAATGAGATGATAAATTGATACACATTGCGCTTGAAATGGATGGACTCCTTCTAATGAGTGATTATCTGTGGTATAACTATATTGATTGTGTTTGTACATGTCAAGTGAGGCTGGCAACAATTAACTTGAAGAAATCAATCTTGGAACTTGCTAGGATAGCAGCCTCCTATTTTCACAGGTATTAAATCATGAATTTTTAAAAAGACTGCAAAATTTTTTAAGGTACCAATCTCTTCCCGACACCGTATGACTTGGCAAAGGATTTTTGTCAACCCAAAAGACAAATATGTGTGCAGATAATGATTTGTGGAGTACAAGTAATTGCAAGAGTGCATTTGGATACATACACGGCTCCAAAGCCTATCCTCTTGATACTATAAAGAAGAGCTATTTCTTTTTATTTCTGTTTGATTTCTCATAATTTAATAACACATTTGGAAACCCACAATATTCTAAGCTCTCTTTTGTCTGTACAGTGATGAGTTATTTCTATGCTACATTCTATATGTTGGACTTAAGATTTGTTAGAAGGAGTATGTGAAAACAAAAGCAGAAAGTTCTATTTTTACATTTTTATTGGGAACCATTCCTGGAGTAGGTGGATATGCACATGCACACACATACAAACTGCACACATGTCCATTACACACATGTGATGGAGTGTGCTGTCTAGCAGTGATTTGCTGGCAGAATGAAGTGTGACTCTCCACTCTTATAAACATCGGAATTCACGTTAAGAGAGAATAAGGACCTGTGGAACTCCCGTCGGCATGAAATAACGTTTGCATCTGTTCTAAAGGAAAATTGCTAAGGTGGATTTGGAGTAAGAATGGCTCTCACAGAAGATAAGATTATTCAAGACCCACATTCCAGAGGCACTCCATCTCACCTGAAGCATGCCATCCCTTGGTTTCTGAAGAAGAGCTTATGAAACCTGGACTACAATTTCCACTTAACTGACCCTAATCTCTACTTTAGAGAACAATTTTTCATGTTTTTTTTTCTTTTAAAAAGAAAAGAAAGATATGCTCAATGTCTAGACCATCCTGACACAGCAGCCTGGCAGAGCAACTCATTTCTGAACGTGCCTGGTTATTTTTCTTCCACACAGCAGTGAAAGAGCCAGACTGAGGACACCTGAACTTTACAGTGGCACCAGAATGTCACCAACGTGCATGTTACTTTCATTGCTTTTAACTCGTGCTTCTAAATGCTTTATTTAAAAAAAAAAACTTATTTAATGAATCTCTGGTAAAAAAAAAATATCGACACCACTTATCTTCCTTTACTACTTATTAATTTAACTTGAGTGGTAGTTATAAACAATTATAGAAAAATGGAATATTGTATATAGTGAATTAGCCAGTGATTCCTGTTGTTCAACATCTTATCATCTCATACAATGTTAGATTTAAGAGCGAAATCACAGTAGCGACACTCTCTGTGATTATCTGGGGTGGAACATTCCTGCAGGAGGCTGACACACAAAGCCTCTTTTGGTGGCTTCATGGACCACCAGACTCACGTGGGCAAGGGATGTTACAGACTGTAATAGGAACACAGGAGATCAGCATGTTCCTCTCCTTAGCTGTGTATCTCAAACCTACCATGATTTTCCATCATTTCTTTCTCCACCTTTTGCTCTGAAAGGGATGCTGTTGGAGCCAACATTTCTTCAGGCATGGTGCAGAGTCTTAGATGCAGGGTCTGTATTCTGATTCTTTAATTCAACACATGGCTTTTAGCCAAAGATGATATTCTAAAGGAAAATCACACTAGATGCACCTCCTCCTTACTCTCTTAAATACATATATTTCAGCTGGAATGAAATTTGAGAGCTTCCCTAGCAGGAAAATTTAACAAAAGGGCACTGCTGCATGTGTTAGGACAACGGGAGGATAAATCTTTCACAAGGGGGAAGGGTTTCTTACACAGTCTTCCTTAATTTAGAGGAAAAAAACAGGTGTATTTTACTTGGTTTTACCAATTTACAGTCCTATTAATTAATCTTAAAATCATTAATAAGTAATATTGCAATTTAAAAAAATTGTTTAAACTCCTACATGTTTAAAGATTTCCTATCCCTCCTTTCCCTTTCACCTTAATGAGTATTACGCATACTTTAAAAGACGATAGCCAGCTTCCTGTGTGAAGTAATGTTCATATGGATTAGCTATCAGGTCGGATTTTTTTATCATTTTAAAATTCAGCTAAACAGCTGAAGCAAAGTTTTCCATTTTCAATTTTTTGATCAATACGGCATTTTTAAAAATGCAATTCATGTAATTAAATTATTGTGAATATGGATTTTCAATTTGGTCCAACACTTTGGCATACTTCAAATGGGGGTGGTTTATTTTTAAACCTATGTAATCTCATTAACTAATGTCACCCCAATGAACTTAATAAAAAGTATATTCGAATTTTAGTCGTAAGAGTAGTGTGTGTGTCTGAGTCTGCACACACTTTGTAGTTAAAATTAGGACTGAAACTTTACCTTCTTGAAGGCTGCTAGAGAGTACTGTTCAGTTTTGGAGGCATTGTGAAAACACTTCTAAGATAAAATTTTCAGCTGGGCAAAAAAATTAAAATAAAATAAAATAAATGAGCACACTCACTGAAACCTAAGACTTCGAAGAGCTTTAAAAAGTAGTCACTGTTGCCTGAAACGCAGGTTTCCCTTTCCTTTCCGCCTGGATAATAATAACGCCACCAGCAATATATCCTCGTTAAACAATGATATGTTACGCAAGTAATTTCCAAATTGTAGAAAATTTAGAAAATGCATAGAAGCATTAAGAAAACATTAAAATCACCCCTAATCCATCATCTACTAATATCATGCATTCTATATCTGCTTCCAGTGTTTTTCTATGCATAATTTCCACTGAATTCTGAAAACTATAGAGGGGAATACTCTGCTCTTTCAGTGAAATTATTATGGAGGCATTTCCCATGCCATTGAAAATTAGCTAATTGATTGTTGAATTTCAAAAATAACGATGGAGGGAGAGAGAAATAGAAATGAGAGAAACAGTTGTGAAGGGCACTGCCTCATTACGTACTGGATTTTGCTTTATTCTGTGTGTGCACGTGTGTGTTCTGTGTGTGTATGTGTGTGTCGCATGCAAGACACTCATTGTGGGGATCTTTTATTCTTGTTGGAATATCAAAATTAACTCAAAAATAGATGTAAGACCATACAGGCCGGTCATCTGGAATACAAGACATCCCATAATAATTCATGCTGTTATAAGATGTCACTTCCAAATTCAAAATGCTATACCAAATATTTTGGTATGTATCATTACATCCATGGAGTTCTCTTCACACATGGATCAGATCTGCTCATCATGTGGCCCTCTCCACCTCCTTGTTCTGCATTCTCCCATACCACATTTGTAACTCTAGAAATAAGCTATGGATTTTCCTCACCAGCTAAAGTTCAACTACTTGCCAAAATGGACGAAGATTAATTTTATAGTCACATCGTGTTTAATAATGTCACTTATTTTGATGACTAACTTTAAAAATAACTTCACTGTTGAGAAATTGAATTCTGCAACAGTGTCATTATAGTTGAATCCAATAGATCCACTTTCATCTTCTTATCTAGTTTTTTTCTAGTTCATTTTCTCCCTTCTTTTATGGCATTCTTATTTCTCCCACCCTTTTCCATTCTTTCCTGTTTTTCTTTTTCTTCATTCTTCCTATATTCCTTTACTTTTTCCATTTTTTACACTTCTAATCAGTAAACATTTGAATGTGTTGAATTGATTTAACTGTGTTGAATGCTAGCCATACATGCAAGGTGTTTTCCACTGTAACATGGATCTTATACTTATTTCATCGGAGTTACAAACATTACTCTGATACCAGGAATGAAGATATTAGTGCACTAAATTCTCCATTATAAACTCAATTTCCTTTATAGAGACAGAACAAATGAACTGAAAATTCCACCAACCTTAGAGAGCCCTTAAGGCGTTAATGTTTGACAGTCAAGATTCTATACATGCTGCCTGGCGAAGCAATAAAATCCTTAAATGATTTGGAGACCACCAGTCCCTGCTTTGTAAACTATTCATGAAGTGGAGTTATGATGACCTACTGCCCTGGTATGATTTTTCAGCCACCCCAAGCTCTCTGCATTCAGTTTGACCTCCTTTGCTACCTTGACATTGACCTATTCTTAAGATTGCAGCTATAGGCTTTATGTTTGAACCTAAGATTAAAGTTGGAAATAAAAGTTACCATATTGCCTCTCCCTATAAGTTGATAGGTTAGATTGCAGTCCTTGGTACTAATCAGGGCGAGCACTGAACAGTCCATTTGGGAAACAAGATCTTCTGGGACTTGAGTTGTGGAAACTACAGCAGAAGGTTGTGGGAAGCCAGGAAGAAAGGGAATGGTTGTAATACTAAAGACAGCTCTTGAATTACAGAAGGAAATCAGAGGGAGTTGCTAAAAATGGCCACAAGCACTTTCTATTTCATATTGGCTCATCCAGTACATTCAGCTAGAAAGGACCAAATCCATTTTTCTTTCCCTTGTGGGACTTAGTAAGATGTCTTTCTGGGTTTTATTTCCGTTACTCTTTTCAATCTACTTGCTTTACTACCAGGTAGCTTTTCATTCTATGACCCATCCCCAATATAGTCTGGAGTGTGTTTATTTCTCTGTGCTTTATAGCAATTTTCTACCATCTTCTGTGTCCTTTGTGCCTTTGTACAATGATTAGCAGCTTGCAAAAGATGATTTCTCTTGGGTTTTTTTCTCTTGCTTTTGCCTTCGTTCATCCTTTCTTCCTCTTCCCCCTTTTTTTCTTTTTTGGAGGGGGGGTGGCATCCTTCAGTTACTGAAAATAAAGGGAAAGTGCATAATTACGAATGTAATGCCAATAGAAAAATACAATTATAACTTCCAAATACTAAAAGGAGGAGCAAAGGAGAGAGGAAAGCAGCATAGCAAGTTTGATAATGTGAGTGCCCTGCCTTTCAGGCAAAGGGGCTCTTTTCTCTAGCTAATTTCTACTTAGAAACAAAAGGTTTTTCAGAGAATAGGAAGAGAGAGGGGACTG
Organism: Desmodus rotundus; assembly: GCF_022682495.2. Lineage (NCBI taxonomy): Eukaryota > Metazoa > Chordata > Mammalia > Chiroptera > Phyllostomidae > Desmodus > Desmodus rotundus. Next base: position 70,699,853 of record NC_071389.1, on the reverse strand, counting down.
AAGGATGCTTCAATTTGCATTTCTGTTCACATAATATTCTTGTTCAATTGACTAGATAAAGGTTCTTTTTTTCTTGTTACAAATGAAAGCACCTGTTTAAAAATAGTTGAATCAAATTTTATTCACAATTACTATTTTACTCAAACTTGCCTCTGATAACCAAGAAATAAATTCTGAAATCTATTCCTTTTTTTAATATGCACTAAATAACTTGAAGTGGCATGTCATGGTAAGAAAGAACATTGTTTCAAGCACCAGAGATTTAGTCTGTAATCTAAAATCTGCCATTAACTCTGTGATATTAAGTAAATCATTTAAAGTCCTTGGTCTCCATTCTTTTTCTTCCAAAATTAGGAGTTCACGTTAGATAATCTATAACATCTTTCTACTTAAAAATAAAAAGCATTTGGTCTTCGTTCACCTTTATAACTCAACAGTTTCATCTCTGAAGCAGGAATCATCTGTACCCAGGTCTGTTTTCAGACACCCACCCTCCTCCCCGCTGCGGGAAGGGCCATACAGAAGCTTTAGCTGCAGAGCTTCCTCACGGGGTTATTTTTGTTGATGTTGGTTTGTTTGTTTGTTTGTTGATATTTTTGCTGACCTAAACAAACTGGAATAGAGAGGCTTTGCTTGCCACAGAAATTCTAAAGGGATTGCTGTAAATTGTCCAAAGCCATGTTAAGCACCATGGTCTTAGAACCACATTTCCAAACACCTGTGTTTCTCTCGGAGTCTGTGGGCTGCTCTCTGCTGTGGCTGATGGAAGTACAGAGCACTCAGGAATTCCAGTTTCCACTTGCTACGATGTGTTTGTAAATGTTTGTTCTTGCTACTATCCAAAACTCTCTTACAGCAAAGCAAAATCTTCACACTTGTGTTCCAGTTGCCCTGACTCTATTTTCCTTTCACTGTCTGGCTCCTAAACATGGAAAATGATGAAGACGCCGCAGAGGTTGATGCCCGTAAAACTGAACACTTCCCACACATGGGGCCGCATCACTGAAGGTCGTGCTACTGACTCTCCCGCTACAGGAAACTGCTCTTTCTCGTCCAGATGCACAAGCATTCGGGCACGCCTCTCTCACTTCAAGATGGGCACATTCTTCTGTTTCTTCTCATCCTTTGAAACACAAGTCCTGAGACACTTGTAGCAGTCTCACTCTGTTTAAAAAGGTAATTAGATAGAGACACACCCCCCCAAACTTCTATGATGACCAGGTTTCTGACACCCTGGAAAACTGCACTGAAGACTTGCTGAAGCCTTTGCACAAGAAAGTAAAATAACCATCAAGGAAAGAAAATTATCTCATTAGGTGGTTTAGGCATATATTTGTCTAGAGGATGAGATAAAGCAAATTTTTAATTTCTTTTTTATTTATTTTTTAACACTAACATGACTCATTTTTCCCTTTTGAATGTGCTGATAGTTGTGAGATGTGTTCCCCTGTCTAATCCTGCCACAGTAATCGCACAGCTGGCAGGAAGCATCCATGTACACTACTAGAAGGGGTCTGCTAACTCAGATCATATGGGATTGCACACTGAACTCGTTTCCAAGTATCCTAAGTTGTATAATAAAATCTACCTGAAATACAAATTAAAACCACTTACAATGAGACATCCATGGCAAGGACCCCTTGACATTTCCAATAAAGAAAAGACACATGTTTGTCACAAGTTCAACAACTGGGTGTTCCGGCCATATACTTCTCTACATATGCTAATTACTGTACTATGAATAGCCAATAATTGATTAAAAGGTATTTTGTAGATGTTACATATGTGCAAATACATGATCATACAAAGAATTTTTAAAAACCCAAAGCCAAAGGCAAAGAGAGAGGGTGAAAAAATCACATTCCAAGTATTTTAATAAATAAAAAATATATATTTCCTGTGGAAACTAAAACAAAATGTGTTTTTTATTGCATTTAATGAGACTGTGGCTGATAATATGTGACTCTAATGTGGAAAACTGCCTTTAATTCACAAATATGGGGGCCTTTCTGGTTATTGAAATGCTGTCAAAGGCTAAGTTGGTAAATATCTGTAGTGATAGTTTTGAAATTTAGGAAGTAAATTAAAATATAGAGTGGTGTTGAAACCCAACATCTATGTTATCTATGAAAAAATATTACTGAGTAGTTTTAATCTATTATTTGGTATGTTGAGGTATTTTAGGCTGGTTTAGCAATGGAGCTAGGTAAAAGAAAGAAAAGTACTTTATTGCGTACTCTCGATGCTAACAGTTGTGACTTAGAAACCACTCCATCATTTATCTAGTAAACTCTTCATATATATGTGTGTGTACATGTACATGTGTACACACACACATGTATATACACAAATTATCAACCTACTGCCTCGTATTGGCAAGGTAAATATCACTTCCCCGAGACTCCAGGTGACACAGCAGAACCAGTCCATCATACCTTGCCCACGGCCACCACAGGGAATTGGGATCTTGAACCCCTGTCCACTGATTCCCATCTGAGGGATCTTTTTCTGTGGTGTTGATTTTATTTACAGTGATGACCACGTTGTATCACAATAGGTTCCCTGGTGCTGTCATCTCCAATAGGCCATAGGGTCATAATTCTAGGGTTCATAGCATAATTATTGTTATTATATCCACATCTACTAGCAACATGCCTGATGCACTCCAGGCCCTAAACAAATATGTGTTGAATTGAACTAAAACATGCTACCTTTGCCAGTTTAACTACATTATAATCCCAGGTATTTCAATAATCTCCATCATGTACAAAAGAATGAAATGAAAATGAGGGCTGGTGTAAACTGACCTAATACTACCAGGCTAGTTCTTTTCTTTTCCAGTGTCCTCACTGTTAGGTTAAACATCACCTGATATTAACTCAATTCACAGGAGAACAAAGGAAACTTTCACCTCATGACTTTCTTGTTTTGGCAAGTGCAATTTCCATGTCCCTTTTTCCACCCAAATATTTTTTTTTGCCAACACTCAGGAAAATTTCATTTCTCCTGTTTTCAAAACAATAGCAGTCACTGGTTCAGTCTGTTATAATTTCATATCTTCCCTGTGTGCTGAGATGCCAGGCATTCAACACAAAGTAAATAAATTCTATTAGCGCACGGTTGTTATTTTTATCCCCGTAGTCATACATGTAAGGAAATGTTACAATTCACAGTGAATGCTGCTGGCATGAATACAAAGACCACAGAAGAGAGAGATATATTTATAGTGACAGACGCTTTGTGCCTTAAGCTTTATCAGGACGTACTTGGGAAAGTCCCTTTTTTACCCGAGTTCATTGTCCTGACTTGCACTTTAGTGGCCCCTGCAGGCTACTAAAGTAAAACTTTAACTCAAGTAAAAATGATATCCAAGGCCTTCCCCAGACCTTTGGCTACAGCAATCCTGGGCTCCCACTGGTCACCACTCTCCTACTGGGCTGTGTACTACCTGTCAAAGCAACAAAAAGATGCTGAAAAGTAAACAGATGCCCTTCTCCTCTTCCCCTAAACCAAAAGCCCATTCTTTTAGCACAAGGTGAGGGCATTAAGTTGACAGTTTCCATAATGCTATTAAAATAAAAATTCCATTGTGTCTGTTGGGACTGAAGCCTAGAAATGGCCTGGAGTGGGGTGTGACAACGGAGCAGGGTGTGACAAACTGTGACTTCAAGCCAAACCCAGCCCTACACATCTTTTTGTATGGTCCACAAACTAGGATTTCTTTTTCTTTTAATGTTAAAGGGTTTAGTGAAAGAAATTTTAAAAAATACCCAACTTGAAGACTGTCAGATAACCGCATTTAATCTCAGCCTAGACTCTTTACAAAGGATAACGAGTTTGTTTGTTTGTTTTTTGTAAAGGGATAGATATTAAATAGTTCAGGTTTTGTGGGGCTTATACATTTGCATATATTTCTGTTTTTTTTCCTACAACCTTTCAATATAAAAAGTTAAATAAAAAAGCATTTTTACTCTGGAGCCTAACAGAAACACATTTGGGGGCCAGTTTGGCGAGCTGGTAGACCCCTGCCCTAGTGGGTGGTTGACTCAGAAGGTAGAAAGGAAAATGAATCACCACATGGAGAAAAGTACTCCATCAACCACAACTCTTTCCCACCAGATTCACCTGCCTTGTGCTATTTTAAGTCTAATAATTAAATGTCCACTTTATGTGAGTCGGGACGCGTGTTCAGGGCTATGGAGTACAGTAGCTAGCTTAGCCTGACTAACACAGAAAGACCAGCTAAGAAAAATTTCCCAAAACAAATGACAGTTAAACACACGTCTGAAGGAGAGAAAGCTGTAGAGACTCTGTTCCAAGCAGGAGCCTGGAGTCAGGAGCATATCTGTCGTGTTCCAGGAATAGGGAGGAGGGAAGCATGGCCACATTAGAGTGATCAAGAAGGAACCCACCAGTATTTGAGGTCATGGAAGAAAGAAACAAGTAGATTGTCTAAAACTTCATGACTTCATGGATTTTTTTTTAAATTTTTACTCAGAGAAAACATGGGAAGCCACTGGAAGGTTTTGTGTTGAACAGTGACATGATAAGACTCTAGTTATAACGGTTTCACTCTGTCTGCTGTACTAAAAATGCATAAAGGCAATCAAGTGGCAGGCTAGTTTGGAGACTCGTGCAATCACTCAAGTGAAAAATGATGAAGAGTTGGAATGAAATTGTAACAATGGATAAAGTGGAGCCCACAGGACTTGCTAAAGAATTTATGTGGTGCATAACAGAAAGCGAGAAGCTTAAGATGACTTCATATATTTTGTCCTGGGTAAAGTGAGTTTAGGAAGACTAGAAGAGGAGTAGGTCTGGAAAATATTAGGGGCTCAGTTTTCTACATGTAAAGTGTGAGATGTCAGATATCAAACATAGATGTTACGTTAGCAGTTAGACATAAATGTCCAGAATTCAGGGAGCAGAGTAATGGGGTCCCTTTGTAATCTATATTCTTTTCTGTAGCATTCCTATGATCATTTTTATAGCGTGGATATATAATGTTTTGTTTACATTCTTCTCCTCTCCTTCCAGTTAGTTTACTCACTAAAGAAAGGACTAATGTTTAAAAACAATTCTGTGTCCTGAACAGCCCACAGTACACTCAACAAGTGGTTTTAAATGAATAAATGGGTGTATTTATGTGAGTCTACGAACACCAGAGGCAGGGTGTTGCTCAGTGAAGTTGCCATACTTGTTAAATGTAGTCATTGCCTACAGTGTTTTACTCTGAAACAAACAAACAAAACAGACATTTTTAATGAGGAATATTTAAGATATTTTACAAAACAATGAAGAGCTTATGTCTAAAAAATTCACAAATTCCCTAGATAATTGCAGTGCTAACTAAAGTTTAAGACTCCTGCTATATAATTGTGATTGCAATCAAACATTTATCTGTAAAAGTATTAATAAGGATTATATTCAATATCAACATTTTATGGGAAACTACCACCAATTAAATATTGTATTTCCTCCTTTACCCTTGAGACCTCATTGTGAAGGTTATGTCACTTAAACAAAGAAAAACATCCCAAATTTTATTAGTTTCCAAGAAAAATAACCACAAAATTTTCAATGGGAGAAATCACCATCATGCAATATCATAAAAGTTGGTATTTGCTGAAGTGAGTTCACAAAGTGGGTTACCTATGGAATATTTTTATTTTGCCAGGGCTGTATTTCACAAATGCATTATGGGTTATAATGTTCCTTAGAAAAATAAAGTATAAAGTATTAAAGTATAATAAAGTATAAAGATATTAGATCATTTATTTGGATTTACAAATGAATTTCAGAATCTTTTTCTCTAGCTTCCTAACGAACACTGCTGGGAACCTTCAAGCAATGTGGTGTTTGTTGCCATTTGCACCTGCGAGTATGCTGCAGGGGGTGGAAATAAAGCATCACGTTTTAAATAGATTAAGGAGTAAGAAGGGATCTTTAGCAGGTTAAGGCAATTACTTGGTTTTCCTGCTGGTGACAGATTTTCATTGTTCCCAGCCATAACCCTCTACACAAAGGGAGGTACATGTTTATTTGTTTTTCAGCTTGTGCAGCTGACTCATCTCTCTTTCCCCACCCCCTACAACACATGTGCACGACTCCCCCACACAGGAAAGATTCAAACAGCTGCATATTAGCACTTCTAAAGATCTATATAAAAATAATTATATTTCCTGAGTTATAAAGTCAATGATACCAGTGGGTTTGTCATATAAATTTATTGTATTTTACTTCTTTTTTATGGTGTTTTATTTTTTAATTTTATTTTTTAATTAAAGTTGACATTCAGTATTGTTTTTCATTAGTTCCATATGTACAGAAAAGGGTGGGATAATTATATAATTTACAAAGGGTTCCCCCAGTAACTAAAGTACCCTCTTGTCACCTGATATAGTCATTATAATCCTATTGACCACATTCTCTATACTGAACTCTACAACTCTATGTGACAGTTTCTTATCTACCAATTTGTACTCCTTAATCCCATTGTCTTTTTTATCCCTCCCCTCCAGCAACCATGAATTTGTTCTCTACATCTATCAGTCTGGTTATATTTTGTTTGTTAATTTTGTTCTTCAGATTCCACATATAACTAGAAGCATAAGGGATTTGTCTTTCTCTGTCTGACTTATTTCCCCCTAAGTCCATCCATTTTTTTTCAGATGGTAAGAATTGATTCTTTTCCATGGCCGAGTAGCATTTCATTGTATCCAGGTACCACAACTTTTTTATCCTTTCGTCTATCAATGGGGCACTTGGGTTGCTTCCATATCTTAGCTGTTGCAAATAATACTGCAATGAAAATAAGGGTTCACATGTCTTTGAATTAGTGTTTTGGGTTTCTTTGGATTTATACCCAGAAGTGGAATTGCTGGCTCATAATAGTCCCATTAGTAGTTTTTGAAGAACTTCCATACTATTTTCCATAGTGTGTGTACCGATCTGCATTGTTACTAAGAGGGCATGAAGGTTCCTTTTTCTCCACATCCGCACCAACACATTCGTTGATTTATTGATGATAGCCATTCTGATAGGTGTGAGGTGATATTTCATTGTGGGCTTAATTTTTATTTCTCCGATGGTAGTGACTTTGAGCATCTTTTCACATGTCTATGGGACATCTGTGTGCCCTCTTTGGAGGAGTATCTACTCAGGTTCTTTGTCCATTTTTTAATTGATCATTTGGGTTGTTTGTTGTTGAGTTGTATGAGTTCTTTATAAATTTGAGGAATTAACCCTTTATCCTATGTATAATTGGCAAATATCTTGTCCAACTCAGTAGGTCGTCTTTTCTTTTTGTTGATAATTTCCTTTGCTGTGCAAAAACTTTTCAGTTTGATGTAGTCCCATTTATTTATTTTTTATTTTGTTTCCCTTGCTCAAGGAGATATATCAGAAAAACTGTTGCTCAGAGAAATATCAGAAAGTTTACTGCCTATGTTATCTTTCAGGAAATTTATGGTTTTGAGTCTTATATTTAAGTCTTTAATCCATTTTGAGTTTATTCTTCTATATGATATAAGAAGGTGGTCTACTTTAAATTTTTTGCATGTGTCTATCCAATTCTCCCAAAATCCCTTATTGAATGGACTGTCTTTACTCATTTGTATGTTCTTGCCTCATTACTCATATATTAATTAGCCAATAGGTATGGGTTTATTTTTGGATTCTCCATTCTGTTGAATTTATTTATATGGCTATCTTTATGCCACTACCTTGATGTTTTGATTACTATATCCTTGTAGTATAGTTTGATATCAGTTGATGAAATACTTCCAACTTGTTCTTTTTTCTCAAGATTGCTGTGGCTATTTGAGATCTTTTGTGGTTCCATACAAATTTTTAGATTATTTGTTCTAGTTCCATGAAAAACATCATTGGTATTTTACTAGGAATTGCATTGAATCTATAGATTGCTTTGGGTAATATGGTCATTTTAATGATGTTAATTTTTTTCCAGCCATGAGCACAGTATATGCTTCCATTTACTTGTATCTTCTTCAATTTCTTTCTTCAGTATCTTGTACATTTCTAAATACAGGCCCTTTACTTCCTTGGATAAATTTATTCCACAGTATATTTTTGATGCAATTATAAATGTGATTCTTTTTTTAGTTTCTTTTTCTGACAGCTCATTTTTGGTGTATAAAAATGCAGCTCACTTCTGAATATTGATTTTGTATCTTGCTACTTTACTGAGTTCATTTGTCAGTTCTAGTAGGTTTTTTTTGATGGAATCTTTAGGGTTCTCTATATGTAGTATCATGTCATCTACAAAAAAATGACAGTTTTACTTCTTTCTTTCCAAATTGTATGCCTTTTATTTCTTCTTCTTGTCTGATTGCTATGGCTAGATCTTCTAATACTATGTTTAATAAGAGTGGTAAAAGTAGACATCACTGCCTTGTTTCTAATTTTAAGGAAAATGTTTCTAGTTTTTTGCCATTGTGTACAGTGATATACGATGGTTTGTCATATGTCCTTTATTACATTGAAGTATGTTCACTCTATTCCTATGTTCTGAGAGCTTTTATCATAAATAGGAACTGGATTTTGTCAAATGTTTTATCTTTATCTATTGATATAATCATATGATTTTTATTCCTCATATTTCTTGTGTGATGTATCACATCATTTGATTTGCAGATATTGAACAAACCTTGAATCCCAGTAATAAGTCCCACTTTATCATAGTGTATGGTCTTTTTAATGTAATGCTAAATTAATTTTGCTAATATTTTGTTGAGAATTATTTCTAGTTTATTTTATTGTATTTTTCCATTAGAATTTATCTCCCTTATATTCTCTTCCACCTCCACTACCAACCACACTCCTCTGTTGAGGATGTTTTGCATTTGTATTAGTGAGATATATTGACCTATAGTTTTATTTTTTGTAGTGACTTTGTAAGGTTTTCAAATCAGCATAATTCTGGCCTCATGAAATAAGCTAGGGAGTCTTTCCTTTTCTTAATTGTTTTGGAAACATTTGAAAAAGATAGGTGTTAATTCTTCTTTGAATGTTTGGTAAAATTAAACTGTGAAGCCATCTTGTCCCAGGTTTTTCTTTGTTTGGAGTTTTTGATTACTAAATTGATTTGTTATAATTATTTTGTTCCTATTTCCTATTTCATCTTGACTCAGTTTTAGAAGATTTTATGTTTTTAGAAATTTACCCATTACCTTCAGATTATCTAACTCTCAGAATATAACAGTTTGTAGTTTTTTTCTTTTAATCCATTGTATTTCTCTGGTACCAGTAGTCACTTTTCCTCTTTCATTTCTGATTTTACTTATTTGGTCCTCTCTTTTTTTCTTAATGAGTCTAATTAAAGGTTGATCAATTTTATTTTCTTTGAAAGAATCATATCTTGGTTTCATTGCTGGGCTGTAATTTTAATTCTATTTTGTTTGTTTCACCTCTGATCTTTATTATTTTCTTCCTTCTACTTAGTTGGGCTTTGTTTATTTTTTCTTTTTACACTTCTTTTGCTCATTTTTAGGTATAAGGTTATATTGGTTGACAGTTTTCTTTTTTCTTGAGATAGACCTGTAATAATGTGGTTTGCTCTCTTGGGACTTCTTTTCCAGGTCCCATAGATATTAGGTAATTGTGTTTTCATTTTCATTAGTTTCCAGATATTACTTGATATACAGTTATTGAATTTACAATTAATGGCTCAAAATGGCTATGTCACAATGTAGAAAACTCACCTGCCCTAATGGCATTCGTCCTGCATCACCTTCCATTTCCTTGGTCTACTGAGGACTGGATAAATCCCCACTGTAAAATAACTCAAAGAAATACATACCTTTTACCCCCAAAGCATTAATCTCTGGTGGAATTTTTATGGTATTTATGTGAGTATATTGGGTCATCTAGAAAGTATCCAGCCATGCATTATAAAGATACAGATATTTATTGAAGACACATGGCACAAGAAACATTGTGCATAGGACAAAGATGCCTCAGTTCCCTTCAAAGTAGGCACCTTGGGACCTCACATGGTTCTCCCAGCATCTCTTCTAGTGTTCAAAATGCTCTGCAAAATCCTTGTTTGAAATTGCAATCAGCTGCCCTCTCATATTTTCCCAAATCTCATAGACAGTCTGAAGTCCCTTCCTTTCCAAAGGTGATTTTGGTTTTGGAAAAAGACAGAAGTTGCAAGGCACCAAATCTGGGCTGTAGGAGGGGCTGAGTCACCTGGGTGATTTGATGTTTTGCCAAAAAACTCTGCACAAGACATGATGCATGAGCAGGCACATGGTTGTGATGAAGCTGCCAATCGCCAGTTACCATAGCTGCAGTTGGTTTCCTCATATTGCATCTCTCAACCAGTGAAGAACATTGAGGTAGTACTGTTTAGTAATAGTTTGGCCTGGAGGGGTGTGCTCATGAGGGATAACACCTTCCCAATCAAAAGACACAGGTAACATGGTCTGGATCTTGCTGCCACTTTGCTGCACTTTCTTCAGGTGTGGAGAACCAGGTGACTTCCATTGGAATAACTGGACCTTTGTTTCTGGATCTTTGTTTGTAGACCCATAATTCATCTCTACTTATGACTTTCTTGAGGAAGTCTTGTTCATTGGTACTGGTTTGAATCAAGTCATTACCAACTGTAAAATGATCTTCCTTCTGCTCTGGTAGCAGAAGATGTGGAATGTGGAATGAATTTTGCCATGACATGATTCATGCCAAGATCCTGCATCAAAGTCTCGGGTACAGTAGTTTTTGGAATCCCCAGATCTGCTTTCAGCTTCTTGCACTGTCAGTTGCCAATCTTTGTTGATTGCAGCCTGTATGTGTTCAACATTCTCAGGTGTCCTGCTTGTTGCAGGCCTTCCAGAATGTGGATGATTTTCAACCATCTTTGAAGCACTTGCCACGCTTTTGTTTGAGTTTCACTCATTGAGTTGTCCCCAAAAGCCTTCTGGATCATCTGAATGGTTTCCACAGAGGAGTGTTCAAGCTTAACACAAAATTTGATGCACATTCATTATTCTGCTTGCTCAGTCACTTCAAATGCAATGGCCACATAGTACAGTGTGGCCACATACTACCGCCCCCACTGCCTAGTACAGTGAAGTCGTCATTGTTTGCACATGTGCATTCCAGTCCCCTCTCATTGGCTGCCAGGTTACATCAATGTTGCACAAACCATTGTTATATTAACAATGGCTGGATTTTTTCTGGACAGACCTCATGTGTCACACAGTATAAGGTAGCTAAATAATTACACAGCGCACATCTACTTATTCTTACTCCTGGTATTATCACTGGGTCTATTTTCTAGTACTTCCTTGATAAATATTTATTTGATGAATAAATAAATAAATTGCATTGTGATTTGCCTCTTCCTCCATTCAGAAACTTACTTATTCAGGCGATCCTGCCCTACCTTCCCCCTGGACTCCTTCGACTCTGAAGTCATCACACAACTGCTGAGCATCTCCCTGTATAATCTTTTCTATAAATTGAATTAAGTAAATGTTTTCCTGCAGAGCAAGTCATTAATGAATGACTTTAAAAAATGTCATACTCCACTGAACAATCGTATCTATTATAACATAATAAACATATTTTATGGTAATTTTTATAGAATTTGGGATATCCTGTCTTTTGGTCAAAATGCATCTTCGTGGTATAAAACTATTTAAGGGACTCATCTCATTAAACTTACATGCCTTTCCAGGTTACGTAACTGGAACTGATGCTAAAGACAGGTTTGCTAGACTTGCAAGAACACTTTTGATTATGAAGAATGTTTACAATATTTTATATTTTGAAATTAATATTTATTTGTTTTAAAACACTGGTAGTTAAAAAATCCTTTTATGAAGCAAGGCTGCAGATTGGGTTCTCTGAGGGTGAATTTAGTGTTCAAGATGTGTCTAAGGGAGCGCCAATGCCATTAGCCCAACCTCTGTGGAGGATAAGGAAATAAAGCAGGTGTGGGTGGAGGGTAAAGTTGGCAGCTTCAGCCAACTCTACTGGGAGCTCTGAAGCTTATTGTCCTGTTGTAATTGTCTTGCTTTGGCCCAAAAGGGCCAGCCTTGTATACCTATGCTTTGATCACCAATGCACATGGAGTCTCCCAAAAGAAGTGATCTTGAGGGAGGTATCTCCCTGCAGCGGTAACAATTCAGGAGGCACTGCCAGCCAAATGAAGTTCCCTGACAACATTTATAGCCATGAGAACAAACGTCTGTCCTTGAAGATCTGCATGGCATAAATTGAAGTCCATGACTAGTAGTTTAGTAATTTATTATTTTGTTATTTTTGTCATTTTCAAATAAAAATAATGACTGATACTGAGTGCAGACTACGGGCTAGATACTATAATGTGTTCTAAGTACATTATCTCATTCAGTAGTATAAAAACTCTATAATCTACCAAAATTGAGCTCCATTTTACAGATAAGAAAACTTAGACATTTCACAAGTGGATTTCCAAAGGACATGTGAATAGAATTTGGACCCAGAGTCTCTAGCTGCAGATACAGAACTTTTTAACCCTACAGTACAAGCTGCTTTCCAAAAAGAATGCAAAACAGCATGTGAGGCAATAAATCATCTTGAAATCTCAAATGCAGTTTTGGTTCAGTGTACTTGTTTCCATTTAGATTTTATTAAGGTGAATTACAATTGTATGAAAAATTTTTTTCTCTAATTGTGCTATTGGACATGAGAGGGTGACCCTTGTAATGATTAATGTTTGATGTCAGCGATAAGACAAATACAAATAAATACATACAGCCTCATGTGGGGAAAAAAAAGCCAATATCTCCATTTAAAGTGTTACATGTGTAAATGAGAGATATATGAAGGCAGAATGATGGAGAGTCCCTAAAATAATCTTTTATATTTATACCTCTCCCAGTGACTGATGGTAGATATAATGCTCTGAGTAAAAACCATACATGTATATATATATACACACACAATAGAATTGAGTTTTAAGGATCTAATTCTCAATGATAGGTCATGTTTATGGAAGAATTTAAAACATATTGCCATGGATTTGGCAGGCATTTAGAAATATTTTATAAATCAGGAACTATATTGTGCATTTATTTCCCTAGAGATATTTTATATAAAATGTAACCAACATTTTTATATACATTAAGAACTAAATTCTAATGTTATTAGAAAAGAAAATATCTAAACATTTAGAGCTATCAATGTGTGGATTACTTTCCCACAGGATATAATAGTTGAACCAACCCTAAAATTATTGAAACCAGGAATGTACGTAGCCCACATAGTAAGTATAGAAAAAACAGGGAAGAACAAGTTGCTCTAATGGTTCATTTCCATTTCTGAATTCCTACAATGAATGGTTATAAATGACATTAAATAAATACAGAAAACATTAAATAAATGCAGCTTATCAAATCATTGCAACCCATCAGCAGCCACTATATTATTTTATTATAAGGGTTACTCATTTTATTATAAATGGTTTTATAAAGTTACCTAAGGAATTTAATATAACAAACAATCTTTAAAAATAAGTAAATGTATGTGAAAGGGCTTATAAGTTCTATATTCTCAAAGAAATTATTTCTAATATTTTTACATATAATTGTACTCTACTCACACCATCTTTTTAAATACAAGAGGTCTGTCTGGAAAAAGTCCAGCCATTGTTAATATAACAAGAACAGCTTGAGTAACATTAATGTAACCTGGCAGCCAAGGAGAGTGGACTGGAAAGTGCATGTGTGAACAATGAGAACTTCACTGTACTACTCAGTGGGGGGCGTAGATGGTATTGAGTGAGCGTGTGTACTGTGTGGTTGTCACATTCAAAATGACTGAGCAAGCAGAACAATGAATGTGCATCAAATTTTGTGTTAAACTTGAACACTCCTCTGTGGAAACCATTCAGATGATCCAGAAGGCTTTTGGGGACAACTCAATGAGTGAAACTCAAACAAAAGCGTGGCAAGTGCTTCAAAGATGGTTGAAAATCATCCACATTCTGGAAGGCCTGCAACAAGCAGGACACCTGAGAATGTTGAACACATACAGGCTGCAATCAACAAAGATTGGCAACTGACAGTGCAAGAAGCTGAAAGCAGATCTGGGGATTCCAAAAACTACTGTACCCGAGACTTTGATGCAGGATCTTGGCATGAATCATGTCATGGCAAAATTCATTCCACATTCCACATCTTCTGCTACCAGAGCAGAAGGAAGATCATTTTACAGTTGGTAATGACTTGATTCAAACCAGTACCAATGAACAAGACTTCCTCAAGAAAGTCATAAGTAGAGATGAATTATGGGTCTACAAACAAAGATCCAGAAACAAAGGTCCAGTTATTCCAATGGAAGTCACCTGGTTCTCCACACCTGAAGAAAGTGCAGCAAAGTGGCAGCAAGATCCAGACCATGTTACCTGTGTCTTTTGATTGGGAAGGTGTTATCCCTCATGAGCACACCCCTCCAGGCCAAACTATTACTAAACAGTACTACCTCAATGTTCTTCACTGGTTGAGAGATGCAATATGAGGAAACCAACTGCAGCTATGGTAACTGGCGATTGGCAGCTTCATCACAACCATGTGCCTGCTCATGCATCATGTCTTGTGCAGAGTTTTTTGGCAAAACATCAAATCACCCAGGTGACTCAGCCCCTCCTACAGCCCAGATTTGGTGCCTTGCAACTTCTGTCTTTTTCCAAAACCAAAATCACCTTTGGAAAGGAAGGGACTTCAGACTGTCTATGAGATTTGGGAAAATATGAGAGGGCAGCTGATTGCAATTCCAAAAAAAGGATTTTGCAGTGTTTTGAGAGAGGGAAGAGGTCTGAGAGGTCTGAGAGAACTGTGTGAGATTCCAAGGTGCCTCCTTTGAAGAGGATTGATGCGTCATTGTCCTATGTACAGTGTTTCTTGTGCCATGTGTCTTCAATAAATGTCTATATTTGTCATACTACATGACACATATAATTTAATGAAAATAAAAATAAAAAATAGAGGTTGAGTTTGGCATAGGCTTAGACTACAGATTATATGTTATCTGTGCATGTGTCATATATACTTCCTTCTTTGGATGCCTATAAACACTGCTCTTGTGAAGATTCATGATATTGTCATGTGCTTGTGCCAAGTATATTCAGAAATTAAAAGCAGCAAGGAGATAAGGATGGCCAAAAGCTATTTCCACCCAAGTGATGTTACTAAGAGCATGATGTTTTTGTTTTAACCATCAGAAATTGCTTTAACTCTCACAATACTTTTTAGCACGTGTTTATGACTATTTTGTACTTCTACATAAGACGTTTCTTACACACATTGTAAGAGCATTATTTTACAGATACAGAGGAGAAGACTGGACAGCTTTGTCTCTATGTGCACGTGCATTCGCTTCCCCTTCACTCATTTTCCAGTCATTGCAAGACCATGTCCCATGCTTCCTTTCTATTTCCTGTATAATCCTACAGTGCCCCCACCCCCTGTGCTTTAAACTCTTGTCTTGTAAATCTAGGTATTGGTTGAATTACTTCCAAATCAAACTGTATCTCAAGGCTGTTTGGCAATTTCTCAAGAACACTTCTGTCTAAACATATCACTACAGCTTTTGCTCTCCACTATCTACGTAACAGCAAATGACATTCTCTCTTCCATGTTTTTCCTTTTCTTTGGTTACTTTTCTTTTTAATTCGTTTTTATTAAAGTATGTTGACATACAATATTATATTAGTTTCAGGTATAGAGCAAAATGATGTATTACAATGTGTTCACCACAATATGTCTAGTGACCATCTGTCAGTCTGAAAAGTTATTATGATACCGACTGCATTCCTTGTGCTATATACGTTACATTACTATGGCTCATATTTTGTTACTTAAAGTTTACACCTCTTAGTCCTCTCTTCACGTTTTTCACCAATCCCCTACAGCCCCTCTGGACACCAGCAGTTTGTTACCTATATTTTTGTCTGTTTCTGTTTTGTTTTTCTTGTTCTTCTACTTTGTTTTGTTTTTTAGTTCCACATGTAAGTAAAATCACACAGTGTTTCTCTCTCTGACTTATTTCATTTAGCATAATAACCTCTATATCAACCTATGTTGTTGCAAATGGCAAGATTTCATTACTTTATGGCTGCGTCATATTGCATTGCATAAATGTACCGCATCTTTATACATGCGTGTACTGGTAGACACCTAGGTTGCTTCCTTATCTTGCTTATTGTAAATAATGCTTCAGTGAACATGGGGGCAGATATATCTTTAAGAATTAGTGTTTTTTTTTCTTTGAGTAAGTTTCCAAAAGGGGAATTGCTGGGTTTCATGGTAGTTTTATTTTTAATTATTTTGGAGAATGTTCATACTGTTTTCCATAGTGGCTTCACCAATTTATAACCCTACCAAGCATGTATAGGGTTTCCTTTTCTCTGCATCCTTGCCAACAGTTGTTGGCTGACTTTTTGATAAAAGCCATTCTCACAGGTGTGAAATTCTCAAGACATATCTCATTGTGGTTTGTATTTGCATTTTTATGATAGTGTGATTGAGCCTAATTTCATATGTCTGATAGTTGTCCTTATCTTTTCTTTGGAAAAATATCTATTGAGGACCTTTTTGATTGGATTATTTGTTTTCCTGAAGTTGAGTTGTGTGAGTTCCTTATATATTTTGTATATTAACCTCTTATCAGAGATATCACTAGCAAATATTTTCTCCCATTCAGTAAATTGTGTTTTTGTTTTGTTGATGGTTTCTTTTGCATTTCAAAAGATTTTTAGTTTGTGATAATCCCATGTGTTCATTTTTGCTTTAATTGCTGCTGCCTGGAGAAGCATACCCAAAAATTATTGCTCAGGATGATGTCAAAGAGTTTACTGCCTATGTTTTTTTCCCAAGAGTTTTATGCTTTCAGGTCTGACAG
This sequence comes from Desmodus rotundus, assembly GCF_022682495.2. Classification (NCBI taxonomy): domain Eukaryota; kingdom Metazoa; phylum Chordata; class Mammalia; order Chiroptera; family Phyllostomidae; genus Desmodus; species Desmodus rotundus. The sequence goes on along the minus strand of NC_071389.1, from coordinate 70,682,942 downwards.
TTAAGTCATTAATCCTTTTTGAATTTTATTTTTGCCTGTAGAATGAAAACGTGGTCTCATTTTTATTTTTTTCATGTACCTATCCAGTTTTCCCAACTCCATGCATTGAAGAATTGTCTTTTTCCCACTGTATATTTTTATATTCTTTTCCATAGATTAATTGAACATAAAAGTTTATTTCTGATCTCTCTATTCTGTTCATTGATTTATATGCCTCTTTTTGTGCCAGTACCATTCTTTTTTTTTTTTTTATTGTTATGCAATTACAGTTGTATGCCTTTTCTCCCCATCCCTCTACCCCACCCCAGGTGAACCCACCTCCCTCCCCCCTCTCCACCCTCCCCCTTGGTTTTGTCCATGTGTCCTTTATAGTAGTTCCTGTAATACCCTCTTCCCACTATCCCCGCCCCCACCCCCCACCCCCGTCCTGGCTATTGTTAGATTGTTCTTAACTTCAATGTCTCTGGTTATATTTTGTTTGCTTTTTTCTTCTATTGCTTATGTTCCAGTTAAAGGTGAGATCATATGGTACTTGTCCCTCACTTCCTGGCTTATTTCACTTAGCATAATGCTCTCCAGTTTCATCCATGCTGTTGCAAAGGGTATAAGCTCCTTCTTTCTCTCTGCTGCGTAGAATTCCATTGTGTAAATATACCATAGTTTTTGGATCCACTCATTTGCTGATGGGCACTTCGGTTGCTTCCAGTACTTGGCTATTGTAAATTGTGCTGCTATGAACATTGGGGTGCACAGATTCTTTTGGATTGGTGTTTCAGTGTTCTTAGGGTATAATCCCAGCAGCGGAATTACTGGGTCAAAGGGCAGTTCCATTTTTAGTTTTCTAAGGAAATTCCATATTGTTTTCCACAGTGGCCTCACCAGCCTGCATTCCCACCAACAGTGCACAAGGGTTCCCTTTTCTCTGCATCCTCTCCAACATTTGTTTGTGGATTTGTTTATGTTGGCCATTCTGACTGGTGTGAGATGATACCTCATTGTGGTTTTAATTTGCATCTCTCTGATGGCTAGTGATGCTGAGCATCTTTTCATATGTCTCTGGGCCCTCTGTATGTCTTCCTTGGAGAAGTGTCTGTTCAAGTCCTTTGCCCATTTTTTAATTGGGTTGTTTGTCTTCCTGGAGTGGAGTCGAGTGAGTTCTTTATATATTTTGGAGATCAGGCCCTTGTCTGAGGTATCGTTGGCAAATATGTTTTCCCATACTGTTGGTACTCTTTGTAATTTGGTGCTGTTTTCTTTAGCCATGCAGAAGCTTTTTATTTTGATGAGGTCCCATTTGTTTATTCTTTCCTTTATGACCCTTGCTTTAGGGGATGTGTCTGTGAGGATGTTGCTGCGTGGAATGTCTGAGATTTTCCTGCCAATGTTTTCCTCAAGGACTTTTATGGTGTTACGGCTTATATTTAAGTCTTTTATCCATCTTGAGTTTATTTTCGTGTATGGCGTAAGTTGGTGATCGAGTTTCATTTTTTTGCACGTAGCTGTCCAGATCTCCCAACACCATCTGTTGAAGAGGCTGTTTTTGCTCCATTTTATGCTCCTGCCTCCTTTGTCAAATATTAATTGATCGTATAGACTTGAGTTTATTTCTGGGCTCTCTATTCTGTTCCATTGGTCTATGTGCCTGTTTTTATGCCAGTACCAGGCTGTTTTGATTACAGTGGCCTTGTAATACAGTTTGATATCAGGTATTGTGATCCCTCCTGCTTTGTTTTTCTTTCTCAAAATTGCTGCAGCTATTCGAGGTCGTTTATGGTTCCATATGAATTTCTGCAATGTTTGTTCTATATCTGTGAAATATGTCATGGGTACTCTAATAGGGATTGCATTGAATCTATAAATTGCTTTGGGTAGTATGGCCATTTTGATAATGTTGATTCTTCCAATCCATGAACATGGTACATGCTTCCATTTGTTTGTATCTTCCTTAATTTCTTTCTTCAGTGTTGTGTAGTTTTCTGAGTACAGGTCTTTTACCTCCTTGGTTAGGTTTATTCCTAGGTACTTTATTTTTCTTGTTGCTATATCGAATGGGATTTTTTTCCTGATTTCTGTTTCTGCAGTTTCGTTGCTGGTGTACAGGAATGCCTTTGATTTCTGGGTATTGACTCTGTATCCAGCTGTTTTGCCAAATTCATTTATTAGGTCGAGTAGTTTTTGAGTGGAGTCTATAGGGTTTTCCATGTACACTATCATGTCGTCTGCAAACAGTGACAGTTTCATTTCCTCCTTTCCAATTTGGATGCCTTTTATTGCTTTTTCTTGTCTGATTGCTGTGGCTAGGACTTCCAATACTATGTTGAATAGGAGTGGTGAGAGAGGGCATCCTTGTCTAGTTCCTGATCTTAGTGGGAAAGCTCTAAGTTTTTGTCCATTGAGTGTGATGTTGGCTGTAGGTCTCTCATATATGGCCTTAATTATGTTGAGGACTGCTCCCTTTATTCCCACTTTGCTGAGTGTTTTTATCAGAAATGGGTGCTGTATCTTATCAAATGCTTTTTCCGCATCTATTGATATGATCATGTGATTTTTGTCTTTGCTGTTGTTGATGTGATGTATTATGTTTATTGATTTGTGAATATTGTACCATCCTTGCATCCCTGGGATGAATCCCACTTGGTCATGGTGGATGATCTTTTTAATATATTGCTGGATGCGGTTTGCTAATATTTTGTTGAGAATTTTAGCGTCTATGTTCATCAGCGATATTGGCCTGAAGTTTTCTTTCTTCGTTGTGTCTTTATCTGGTTTTGGGATTAGGATAATGTTGGCTTCATAAAAAGAGTTTGGGAGTCTTCCATCAGTTTGGATTTTTTCGAATAGTCTGTGAAGGATAGGGGTTAGTTCTTCCTTAAATGCTTTGTAGAAATCTCCTGTGAAACCATCTGGTCCAGGGCTTTTGTGTGATGGGAGTTTCTTGATGACTGCTTCAATTTCCTTTGCTGATATTGGTCTGTTCAGGTTTTCTGCTTCTTCTTCAGTCAGTTTTGGAAGATTATATTTTTCTAGAAATGTGTCCATTTCATCTAGGTTTTCAAATTTCTTAGCATACAGGTCTTCATAGTAATTTCTTACGATCCTTTGTATTTCTGTGGTATCAGTTGTAATCTCTCCACTTTCATTTCCAATTCTGTTTATTTGGATCCTCTCTCTTTTTTCCTTGATGAGCCTACTTAAAGGCTTGTCGATTTTGTTTATCTTTTCAAAGAACCAGCTCCTGGATTCATTGATCCTTACAATTGTGCTTTTAGTCTCTATGTCATTTAGTTCTGCTCTGATCTTGGTTATTTCCTTCCTTCTGCTTGCTCTGGGCTGTCTTTGTTGTTGTTCCTCCAGTTCTTGTAGGCGTAGGGTTAGGTTGTTTGTTTGAACTGTTTCTAACTTCTTAAGGTAGGCCTGTATTGCTATGAACTTCCCTCTCAGGACTGCCTTTGCTGTGTCTCATAGGTTTTGGGTTGTTGTGAGTTCGTTTTCATTTGTTTCCAGGAAGTTTTTGATTTCTTCCCTAATCTCATTCTTGACCCATTCATTGTTTAATAGCATGCTATTCAGTCTCCATGCTTTTGAGTGTTTTGGGTTTTTACCCTTGGCGTTGGTTTCTAGTTTCAGACCCTTGTGGTCAGAGAAGATGCTTGATATGATTTCAATTTTCTTGAATTTGTTGAGGCTTGCTTTGTGTCCTATCATGTGGTCTATCTTTGAAAAAGTTCCATGGACACTTGAAAAGAACGTGTATTTTGCTTCTTTGGGATGAAAAGCTCTGTATATATCAGTTAAGTCCATTTCCTCTAAGGTATTGTTAAGTGACACAGTATCTTTGTTGATCTTTTGTTTGGAAGACCTGTCCATTTTTGATAGTGGGGTGTTAAAATCCCCTACTATAATTGTGTTGCTGTCAATATCTTTCTTGAAATCCTCCAAGATTTTCTTTATGTATTTGGGTGCTCCTATGTTGGGTGCATATATATTTACAATGTTTATGTCTTCTTGGTGGATTCTTCCTTTGAGTATTATGAAGTGACCTTCTGGGTCTCTCTTTATGGCCCTTCTTTGGAAGTCTATTTTGTCAGATATGAGTATTGCTACCCCTGCTTTTTTTTCCTGTCCGTTTGCTTGGAAGATTTGTTTCCAGCCCTTCACTTTCAGTCTGTGTAAGTCTTTTGTCCTGAGATGGGTTTCTTGTAGGCAGCATATGTGTGGGTCATGTTTTCTTATCCATTCAGCTGTTCTATGTCTTTTGATTGGAGCATTTAATCCATTTACGTTTAAGGTTATTATCGATAGGTAGTTATTCATTGCCATTATTTCCTACCTGTGTTCCTCTGTCTTTCTCTTTTCCTTCCTTTCCTTAAAGCAGTCCCTTTAGCATCTCTTGCAGAGCTGGTTTGGTGGAGCTGTATTCTTTTAGACTTCTTATGTCTGGGAAACTCTTTATTTGGTCTTCTATCTTGATTGAGAGCCTTGCTGGGTAAAGTAGTCTTGGTTGCAGGCCTCTGGTTCTCATTACTTGGAATATTTTTTGCCATTCTCTTCTGGCTTGGAGCGTTTCCATTGAGAAGTCAGTTGCTAACCTTATTGGGGCTCCCTTGTATGTTACTTCCTTTTTCTCCCTTGCTGCCTTTAAGATCCTCTCTTTGTCTTGGAAATTTGCCATTTTAATTATGATGTGTCTTGCAGTGGGTCTCTTTGGGTTCCTCTTGTTTGGGACTCTCTGTGATTCCTGGATTTGGGTGACTTTTTCTCTTCTCAGATTAGGGAAATTTTCCATCATTACTTTTTCAAACAGGTTTTCTATCCCTTGCTCTTCTTCTTCTCCTTCTGGTATTCCTATTATACGGATATTGTTACGTTTCATGTTGTCCTGCATTTCCCTTATTGCCTCTTCATTCTTTCTGAGCCTCTTTTCCTTTTCTTGTTCCTTCTGGGTGTTTTTTTCTCCTTTTCCCCCAGCTCGCTGATCCGATCCTCTGCTTCGTCAAGTCTGCTTTTAATTCCTTCTACTGTGTTCTTCAATTCAGAAATTGTATTCTTCATTTCCTCTTGGCTCTTGTTGATATTTTCTATTTCCTTTTTCATGTTGATATAGTTTGCAGTGAGTTCATTGTAGTTTCCTTGTAGTTTCTGGTAGTTCTCTTTGAGCTCAGAGAGCTCAGTGAGTTTCCTGATGACCATTGCTTTGAACTCAGTATCTGATAGTTGACTTGCCTCTTTTTCGGTTAGTATTCTTTCTGAGACTTCCTCCTTTCCTTTCATTTGGGAATTGTTTCTTTGTCTTCCCATTGTTTGTGAGGCTCTTCTTGTTGGCCTCTGCGTCTTAAATTGCTTTGTTCTGACTCCCTGGATTTATGATATGAACTTCTATGGTAGAATGCCAATGGGATTCGGTGGTGCTGTCTCCTTACTCTCCTGTGCTCACTGGTCTTGAGCTGACGTTTATGTGTTTAACACGGTCTAACTCTAGTCTTTTCAGCACTCCAGGTTTTGTTGTCTCACCTGTGGGAAAAAGAGAAAGGGGGGGCAAAAGAAAAGAAAAAAAAAAAAACACACACACACACACAAAACAAACCAAAACAAAGATGGGAAGGAGGGAAAAAGGAAATAGGAAAGGAGGAAAGGAAGGAAGGAGGGAAGAAGGAATAAAGAAAGATCGGAGGCAAGATAAGAAGGAATTTTAGCAAAAATTAAAACATAGAAATAGATAAAAGAAGGCAGGAAGAAGACATAAAAATGGTAAAGGATGGGAGGAAGAAGGAATGAAAAAAAAGAAAAAGAGAGAGAGGAAGAAGGAATTCAGGGGGAAAGGAAAAAAAAAGAAAAAGGATTAAAAAAAAAAAAAAAAAAAAACCTTCTGTTGGCTTTAAACCGGTCAGGTTATTTCTGCTGGTGTCCTGTCTGTGCAACGGGAGGGGGTGTTTGGAAGGATTGGTTTCACTTTTCTCTCTTCCTGGGTCACACTCTTCGCTGTTTTGTAAGTGTGGTCCCTGGCAGTCAATCAGTCCGTTGATCAGCCAATCCAGCCGCTTTGGCTTGTGACGCGTGCGCACGCAGCAGGGGAATCCAGCCGCTTTGGGTCTGTGACGTTATTTTGTGCCCTGAGCGCGCAGCCGGCGGACCAATAGAGCCGCCAGGGCTTGGAACGCTGGCGCGCAGGTGGCGGATTCAGCCGCCTTGGGATTAGGACACTCGCCAGCAGCTTTGTATTTAGAAAACAGGCACCCAGTTGGCCCTGTGCTTGGTGAGCGCGCGCAGCCCGCTGACCCACAGGCTCTGTGCTTGGGGGCCCGATCCTGCCGCCCTAGGCTTGAGTCTCTCGGGCGGGCGGGGCCGCCCTGGGACTGAATCACGCGGCACTCGGTTCCGAGGTTTTGGGCCTGTGGGTAGAGCAGCTAGACTCTGGTCCAAATTATCTCGGAGGTTTCAGGTGTGGGCGCCCCTCCGGGGTTTCAAGTGTGGGTCCCGTTCGCTAATCTGCTTGCGCGCGCCACCGGACCTCAGGTGAGCGTAGCAGTCCAGGGGTGGAGGGGGAGGGGCGCCAGGGGCCTCGGCTACTACCGAGAGTTCTCTAATTAGCCCCTGAGTGTCTCTATTTTCTTTTTCTTTTTGAGAAATTCCTCCTTTTCAAGCCCCCCTGGTCTAATCAAGCACCTGGCTGCTCACAGCGCAGCCTGGCCCTCTCCCAAGACTCCTGCAGGAGCCCCTGCGCCAGGGCTGGCGCTTCTGCCGCCCTTGTACCGCGCGGTCCTGGGTCCCGGGGACCTTATTGTCCTTGAGCACTCTTCTTACCTTCAGATCTTTCAGTGTCCTCTATCTTTGGTCTCTGATCTTCGTATATGCTGGAATACTGTTGGCTGTTCGCTCTGCTCCTCAGATCAGCTAGGTATTTCCCTGGCGTTGAGGGGAAGTGGACTCCGCTCCCACCTATGTTGCCGCCATCTTCCGCATTTGTCCAGTACCATTCTTTTTTGATTGCTATGCATACCTTTGTGGTATGGTTTAAAACCAAGGAGCATGATATGTCTATCTTTGTTTTTCTTTCTCAGGATTGCCTTGGCTAATTAGGGGTCTATGGTGATCTAATGTAAAATTAAGGATTCTTTGTTCTAGTTCTGTGAAAAAAAAGTCATTTGCATTTTGATAGGCATTGTATAGAATCTGTGTATTGCTTTGGGTAATACGAGCATTTTAACACTATTAATTCTTTCTATCTATGGTAAATCTTTCTGTGTGATATTTAATTTATTTCCTCAATATCTCACAGTTTTCAGAGTATAATTTTTTCACTTCTTTAGTTAAATTTGTTCCTAGGTATTTTATTCTTTTTGATGAAATTTTAAATGAAATTGGTTTTTTTCTTTTTTTAAAAATTTTTATTGTTATTCAGTTACAGTTGTTTGCCTTTTCTCCCCATAAAAATATGGAACGCTTCACGAATTTGCGTATCCTCCTTGCGCAGGGGCCATGCTAGTCTTCTCTGTATCGTTCCAGTGTTAGTGTATGTGCTGCCAAAGTGAGCACATGAAGTTGTTTTATCAGTTCCTCCTTCTAACAGTCCATTTTATACAGTGTGTGTAAAACCAACAGATGTCTTTACATTAACTTTGTGTCCTGAAACATTTGTATCCTGGGAAACTCTTTAGCTCCCCTTTAATTCTTAATAATAACCTTACTGGGTGAGGTATTTTAAGTTGTATATTAATTTCCTGTACTTTCATTATATTCCGCCACTCTCTTCGGGTCTGAAAAGTCTCTGCTGAGAAATCAACTGATTAACTCATGGGGTTTCTCATGCATGCAATTAGCTGTTTTCTTACTGCTGCCTTGAAAAACATTCTTTTTCTTTTTAAAATTTTAGCATTTTGATTAGACATGTTTTGATGCAGATCTCTTTGGATTTATCTTCATTTGGGCTCTAATAGTTCCCTAGAGTTGGCAGTTGCCTTGCAGTTAGTAAATGGATTTTTTCACATATAGTCTCGGTGCTCTTTAAAACGCTGTTCTATTGTTGTGCTTCAAGGCCGGAAAGCCTTCATACAACCCCTTTGTGATAGATATCCTTTCCTACTGTAGGTTGGCCCTTCTCCATGGAGTCACTCTCTCATTTCTTGTGCAGGAGCAGTTCAATCTATCTTCAGTTGTTTTTCAGGAGGAACAGCTCTATATGTAGGTACGTGTTTTGTGTGGACATGAGAAAAGTTGAGTTCTGGGTCTTTCTCCCCTGCCGTATTGGACCTGACCTCTTTTTGTGTTTCTTTGAGCATCAGTGTTCTTCATCATGTTTCCCAAGAACAAAGACATTTTACATTTATTTTTCATTAGATTTAATTCATTGGTGCTAACTCTTACTGTGAATAATAGGAAATATAGTAAAATTCTATTTCCTAAAGAATCTCAGTTTGTGTCTGTTTTCTCAGTAATACATTTTTAATAGCAATTCAATAGTGAGCCAAATAATTCCTTTGGTATTAGAAACATTTTATTTGTCAATTTAGAGGAAAAAATATAGATTCTCCCCTGACCCATGAATTTATATTTTCTGCCACATAGTCTGCCTCCACCTTGTAGCCTGACCTATAAAAACATTATATTATTATTTCTAAACACACCTGAAGATTTTAAAAAATAGATTTCTGGACAACAAACACTGCTGTCTGGATTAAGTTCCGCTGGCATGACTCTGCGGACGCCTGCCCAGCTGACAAGGTGGGAATTTAATTTTTGCCTAAATGGAACCTTAGGTAGAATTGAATCTCTGAAAACTTCAGAGGTAAAAAGCTGGTGATAATTTTATTCAGGTGGACGATGTTTTAAATCCCAACAAATGAAGAGTAGAATGTAAGGAATTTAAAGGGTAGCTTGTTCTCAGTGCAGGCATTACAGTCAGGAAGCATGGCACTCCTCCAACACGGATCTTTATTGTTGGGAAAAACTACCGATTTTCTTAGAAATGTTCTTTTTGCAGTTTGACAGAAGAATGCTACAGAATAGGAGTTTGTAAACAGAAGTACAGAAGTCAGTTGAACTTTCCTTTTTAGAATACCATCTATCTCATCACCACCATGGCTAAATCATTCCTTTAATACTGAGTGTTTTTTTTTATTACTGTTGAATTCCAATAGTAAGGCATCTAAATATGAGATAGGTAAAAATAAAGTAAAGGTGATTTATTTTCTTTCCTTCTTTACTTTTTTTTCAGTTTAAATATAAACTGTTTCAAGGAATAAAAAACAACTCTCCCTCTAACATGCATGGTTTATTGTACCAACGAGGTGGTCAAAGTGCTGGTTCTAACATCATAGTAAATAAAGCAAAACTAGGTAAATGAATGGGGTTGAAAAACTTAGAAAGTTTGTGCTGAGCTTACCTGTTTATTTGTATGTGCACAGTGGAAAATTAATAAAGATATGTTTGATGCCCAAGATTTCTATTATTTTGAAATGCTGTAATGTAGGTAAGTACACAGGAGGATATTTTAAAACATCATTACTGGAATATCTTGTCTTTTTAGGAAATAAATTCAGATTTATTTGTTTCATTAATGAGAAACATAATCTCATTTAAGATTGTTCAAAGCATACTCCAATGATAGGGCATATAGAGCAGTTTTGCTCCACAGAAATTTAATTCTACCTCATAAAGTAAACACTACTTAAAATGCAATCATTCTAAAATTTCTTAGCAAATAGTTTCCCTAAGCATTGGCCGAATTTCTTCATAAATGCATTTAAGTTACCAAGTTTATTAAGACTTCAGGCAATTTGTTGCCAAGAAGAAAACCCACTAAGAAAACAAACAATGAGAGTTGTGTTTTTAAATAAATTTGGGTTTGCTTAGGCTGTTTAAAAATTGTTTGGAAGAATTCAAACATTGTTCAAGCTTTGAGAGTGATGATTTGTGTCAGAGCGCCCCCTCTTATGAGCTTTCAACTGAATTACAGTCTTTGGACCGGAAAATAATTATTTTCATAATCGCTGCATTAACCATTTCTTTTATGATGGCTGGGCTTTAATAAGTAAAAAGTAAAACTCAGCCTGAATACTTAATATTTTTCTATAAAAACTATTTGGAAAAAATAAATGTAAAATAAATTGCAATCCCTGATGAAGTAATTTTTATTGTCAATCTGGCTTCACATGCCAAAAGACTATACATCATCTACCAGTGAACTATGGAATATTTCCCAGAGAAAACAAACACTGCATTCCTTTGTGGTATTTCTGTGTGCCTGGTTATAGTGAATACAAAATACTAATCGCTTAAAATTTCAGTCTGTAGAGATAATTAATGTTGTATGAAAATTAAAGAGGAGAGGGAAAGGTGCAGGATTTCTTATCCAAAATTGACCCTGAACCAATTATAAAACATGGAAAATGTTGAATAATGTCAAAGGGTCACATATCTAGAAAATATTTTGAGAAATCAACTGGTGCTACAGCCTTTAAAATGACTGATTTTTAACTTCCTGACTTTGCGTGTCAGCTGCGTGGATCCCTACATTATTTTTAAAGATTAAATCAGCCAAAAAGAAATTGTATCATCCTTCGACCACCCATTCTATCTCCAAACTCTAAAAACTCTTCCTTACTGTATGTTTAACCCAAATCTGTCAGGTAGCATATTTTTCCCATTTATTCTCATTATGGAAACTAGCTAATTACTATAATCAATTAGCTAACACTGTATTTTTTAAAGCTATTATGAAACCACTTTTTAATCACCTCGCTTCCAAACTAAATAATCCCAATTCCTTTAACCTATCCTCAAAAGTTCCATTTTATACTCTTTAATCATCTCTGTGGCTCTTCTTTAGATTCCCCACAAATTCCCAATTTCCCTAAGAGGCTTTGGAACCCAAAACTCAGTAATAATTTGTCTCTCTTTCATCTGTTGTCGTGTGGTGGGAGTTGTGGGTTTGGCTTGTACTATAACCAAGATTGTAGACAACTTAAGGGTAAACAGTTTCTTTGTTTAAGAAGCATTTTTTTGCTGATCATAATTTCCTACAGAATTATGTATATAATGGATGCTTACCCATTCATTTTAAATTTTATCTTGTTTAATTTCCTGTTTTAGTCTCACTTCCATTGAGTAGAGAAGAACCAATTTTTGGCCCTTATGTTACATAAGTTTATTGAGACACTTCAGCCCTGTTTCTTATTTTTGATTTTTCATAAAAAAGTCAAAGACTCTCCATTCCATTTAGAAGTCTCTTGACAGAGGTTCTATATAATGTGACAACTATCAATCATGACTTTAAGTTTTATATTTGTCTTTGAGTTTATAAAAAAGGAAAGATGTACTTGTTATTAAATATTCGTCATCTTCTTTTTAAAATGGAAATGCATGATCTTATCAAATGAAACTACAATATAGACATTTGAATGGGGAGAAATCCCCAAATCAGTTCATTGATTTCTCTTTGAATTAAGTGTGTTTGTACTAAAACCGACTAGTTGGAACACATGGCAAAACCAGCACAAGCCTGGAAGTAGCATTTATTAATGTTTGCTAAAGGGCTAAAGGAAAATAAGCAGCCTATTGAGCATGGAATCTAGACTCTCTGTAATAATGATAAATCATAGAAAATATGCATTATGAGTTCCGTAATGAATTTACCCTAGGAGGAACTTTGGGAAGATTGATTAAAATATTGGCTTATGGTAAAGACATAGAAATAATAAATACTTCATATAGCTTAAATTATTTATTAAAAGTACTTTCAAAATTTATATTCATAAAAGAAGTTGTAGATTTTGAATTTTTCATTAAAAACTTATGTATTGAGTTCCTGTGATATGGCAGGGACAGTTCTAGATTATGGAGATAGAGCAATAAACAAACAGACAAAAATCTCTGCCTTCATGAAAGTTTAATTTTATTTATTTACATATTTATATATAAATTTATTAGTAGGTTACATATGCCAAAGATAGAGAAATAAGCAAAGCAAGTAGGAGGAGCTGGAAATGTCAGTATGGGTAGGTTGCTTTTACATAGGGAAGTCGGGAAAGATCTCTCTGATATGACGCCATATTAGCAGAGACCTGAAGGAAGTAAGGGAGTGAATCTTTTTGAGTCCTGGACAAAGACAATTTCTAGCACAAGAAATAGTAAATGCATAAACTATGATGGTAGGGATATTCAAGACATTCAAGAACCATCAAGGAAGCCACCATCACTGCAGAACAGTCACCAAGAGAGAGTATTTGAGAGCAGAATTATTGTGGGAGCACAGTGAGGTCATGCAGGGTCTTCTAAGCTCATGGTCATGACTTTGACTTATACTCTCAATGAGATGAAAGCCATGTGGGACTGAGTCAAAGATTGATATAATGGATCTTTACTTTTTAAATAACTCCTTTGGCAACTGTTTGGTTCACAGACTACAGAGCAGAGAGGTGTACAAGTATTAAGATCAGTTACAAATCTATTGCAACAGTTTAGACAAATGAGGATGCTCCAGACTGCGTTGACAACAGCAGAGGAAGTAAGAAGTTGTCAGAATCTGGATATGCCTCAAAGAAAGAGTTGACAGATTAAGCAAAACAAAAAAATGTTTTAATAGAGTAAGTAAAGGTGTAATATGAGCCAGGCTTGAGAATAGCAGAATCAAGGATTATTATAGTTTGGGGCTTGATCAATGTTTTGTCGGTTTCAGCCTATTGATGGTAGTGCTCTCAGCTGAATGTCTGAAGCACTGGCCTGGCCCATATACTCACAGCGAGTCTCCACACGTGTTTCCCCCACCAGAGCCGGCCCTTGTGCTTCTTACTGTGACCACAAGATGAACTTCAACAGGGAACTGAACAACAAAATACATTACTCATAGGTCCTGGAGGGTACACTGAATGCCCGAGGACCACAGAGCAATCTCAGCAGTGGGAGTGAGGAGGAAGGACCTGGGGCTCTGCCTTTATTAGGGTATGAGGGTAGGAAGTCTGGGGTTTGTCGAGTTGGTAATTATTGGCTAATTTGAAGCATAAGAACAAGAATTAGAGCATGAGAGAGTGGAGGCAAGGTCACACAAGCAGTCAGTTATTTCGGTCACCTGGGGTTTTCTGAAAGGGCAACTTTACGGGTTGAGGGCAGACTTTTTGGTTGTTTTACTAGCAGCTGTGTCATACAGCTGGAAATACATTTATTTGATAGGTGTCTTTTGAAGGGAATGTCTTGGTAATCAAGAGCTTAATGTCAGGCACTTACACCACAACCAACTAAAAGGGTGACAGCAATACAATAATTGTCATAGGAAAGGCTGGGTGAAGATCAGTTCTTTTCTTTTGAAACTCAGTTGTGTGTATCCATATTTATTTACTCAGTTCCATTGGTCCACCTGACTATTCTTCTGCCAGCACTACACAGTTTTGATTGATGTAGCCATAAATAAGTCTTAACATTGAGTATTGTGACTTCTCCAACCGTACTGTTCTTTCCCAAAAAATTTAAAATAGTTTTTGTCATTCCATATCCATTTTAGAAACATCTTGCCTATATCTTCAAAAAATCCTGTTGGAATTGTGAGAGCAATTGCATTAAAACTATAAATCTTTTGGGGGAGTTTTATCATCTTATGATACAAATTGGTATCTGACCCCTTCTATTCTATTTTTTAGAAGATTTTATATAAACTCAGTATTATTCTTTATTTAAAAACTTTGTATGATTATGTTTTAAAAGGTCATGGTGGGAGAATGCATTGAGGAAGTGTACAAGTAAGACAGAATTAGGGAGGAAGCCTTAGAAGTTACTTTCCTGAGACATAAAGCTGTCTTGGACAAGTAGCTAATAATAAGGATGGAAAGAGAAAATTATGTGTATATGATACTTGGAATGCAAGCTGGTACATGGTAGACAATCGACCAATGTTAATTTCTTCTCTATTTTTCCTTAGTATAATTTTCCTAGAATATTTATAAATAAATCAGACTAATCCTCTAAATTACAGGTTGGCAAACTATAGCCTGTGGGTTGCTTGCATGTTTTTGTAAATAAAGTTTTATTAAGACACAATCATGTCCATTTTATGCTCATTGCCTATGGCTCCTTTGGCACTACAATAGCAGAGTTGAGTACTTGCAACAGGTACCATACGACCTAGGAGCCTACAATAATTATTATCCAGTTCTCCCTGAAAAATAAATACCAACCCTGCTGCAGATAAGTCTAAGTATGTGAATGGTATACTGTTGGTAATTTATATGCAGGGGCATTTAGCAAAACATTTGCTTAAGAATGAAAGCCAATATCCTTGCAGTTTCTCTCAATGACCTCTGCCACCCCTTATCTCACTCCCACCCTGGCCCTAATATCTCTCTGACCTCATGACTAATTCTTCTGGCATCATTCACTCCATCTCAGCTTCCTTGCTCTTCTATAAAGGTCCAGACACTTTTCCTTTTGGGGATCTTTCTCTGAAGATTTCCTCTGGCTGGAATTTTCCTTCATATGTCACGTGTTCCCATGACTCTTCCCTCATTTCTTTCAATTCTCTATTCAAACTGCCTTCCTCATTTCTTCATGAGGTCTACCCTGACCACCCTATTTTTATTTGATTTAGGAAATTCTATTATCTAAAACTTTAAGAATTCCTAAGTCTCTAAATCATTTGAGGTTTAACAAACCCTTTAAAACTAAAATAAAAATGCTATGTATATGTATGCCTAGACTTCATCATCTCCCAGCATAAATATAACCATTTTAAATTGTTTAAAATCCCCCTTTGCTGCACGAAGCCTAAATTCTTCAAGTACTATGCAACTGCTAACATATGAGTTGATGCAAGTGAGAAAACAAGTCATGGTCTTGAATTTTTTCTAGTCATTATATCTGTAACTCTTCTATTGGCAACTCTAAAATGTGAATTGTATTAGTACTAAAGAAAAAAAAAGTTTAGGACAAAAAGGCTGAAGGCGTCGATGATATATTTTTGTACCAAAAAAACTATTCTTTCATACAACGCCTGACACATAGTTGGCTAGCCGTAACAATTAGCTTTACTCCACAAAACTTACCACATTGGAAAAAGTAGCATTTCCATCCCCACCTCCTCCCTGAATGCGACACAAGCATTATCTCCTTTAGCTAAGTATCAGTCTCATACCGTGAAGTGTAGAAATGACCATAATGATTCTATCTGAGAATGCCAGCTGAAGGGTGACAAGATGGGAGAAAGGAAGATTTCAGAAAAGTAAATCATTCTTTTATCATCTCATTTTGAACGTAAAGTTCAAGAGGCCATTGTTAATATTTTCTCGTTTCACCAAATTACCTGTTACAATGGCAGCCTTAAAAAATGATAGAGTGAAAGGTTTTGCTTTCATGAAGGCATCACTTTTCCTATAACCTAGTTTATTTTGTTTAAATTATGCCTTAAAATACTCAAAAAACCCCCAAAAGATCTTGACCTATTGAAGAAAGAGAAACACTGGGATACCCACAGACCAACGATTTTCAACCTGTGTGCTGTAAGAATTTTTAAAACATGCAATACCTGACTATTTAGTCAGGGGGCACTGACCTCTTTTCCATTAGATTGTCAAATTTTAAAAAATGACAACAGCCAACACAATAGCCTTATAGTGTAAATGAATCAAAATTACACCAATTTTTTTGTCAGATCAGGAAAAAAATGTAATATATTTTTTGGTGTGCTGTGAAATTTTAGTAATTAGTTTATGTGTGCCATGAGATGAAAAAGGTTGAAAATTGCTGCCTTAGACAAGCCAGATTGTAAAACATAGAATATAGGGAATACTTTTCTTCGGTTAGTCTATGTAAACTAACTTGTACTTCTTGGTAGAGAAAATGCAAACCAGAAAACAAAAAATAGTGAAGCTGGTTGCTAAAGAAACCATGTCCTGATTGGAAAAGAGCCAGTCATGGGCTTTGATATCATTGAAGGAAGCCAGTCCATAGTCCTGTTTTGCCTCTCATCTGCTTGGAAACAAGGAGCAAAATCAGAGAAAGACTGGAAAGATATTATTTAAAGCAGACCACCGAAGAAGCAGAAAATATGCAACAGGCAGTCAAATAATCTTGAAGATTTGCATGGATAGGTAAAATATTATGATAAAATCTCAAACTAATAAGCACATTGCAGTTGACAAACATTTCGTTGTTCTCTCTCATTCCTGCAGCTCCACAGTTACTAACTTCATAAACAACCTTGCAGTGTTTCGTCTCTGAACCCACGCCCTACCCGGTCTCTTTCAGAGTGAGATCACTTTTTTCTTTCTAATATTTTTCACATTTTCCTCCTTCCTTTCCATTCCCACTTCTATTTATCATACTCCAGAGCTTCATCAATTCACATGTGTATTTTGGCAACAGATTGCTAGCTGGTTTTCTTGATCCCAGTGCACTGTCTGCCCCAACTGTAATCTCTCTTCTATTTCCATTAGAGTTAAATTAAGTTACATAACATATATGAAGCTTTTAGCACAGTGCCTGAATTAAATATGTTACTTATTTTTATTATTTAGTTTAGCAAACGTATCAAATAGCGTTTCTTGTAATAGGACCAGTCACCCTTGCTTATATTGTATCCATATAGGCATATGCGTGTGTGTGTGTGTGTGTGTGTGTATATGTGGGCAGAGGGGGGACAGAGAATGGGGGGAGGGAGAAAGAGAAACTTCTAAATAGAAATCCACTGATTAGCTTCAAGGAGTTTGAAATTTATGCATTCATATATGTACACATAAATGTATATATACAAAATGTGTATATATACACAAAATGTGTGCATATATACATTTTCACTTATACGCTTGAATGGCTCCAAAACCTAACACTAGCCACAGCTGCAGTTTCAGACTCTAACTAGAACTTCTAGTTGCAACTCTAGTGTTAGAGCCCATCCTGCATCTCAGCAGCAACCCTGAATCTCAAATCTCAAGCGGCTTCCTTCTTTCAGTCAATAGAGTTTTTCCAGTATTATAAGCTCTGCATGAGTAGGCTTCCTGCCTACCCAGCCTGATTTACTCATTACACACCTTCCCACGGCAATGAGACTGGTTTCCTCCTTGTTACATTCACCTTTTCTCTCCCTATCTCCATCACTTGCTCATGCTTTGCCCCAAACCTTGAGTAGAACTATCTTTCTACTCCCCTCTTTTTAACCCATACTGTCCTATGAGACTGACATCAAGTTATTCTCTTCCCATGGAAACTCCTCTTACTTCATTCAATACTGATCTTGCTTTTTCTTCTTTCACTGGGGAAAATTCACTACCCATCTTAGGAGGTGAGAAGCTTGCCAGAGGTAGTAGACTAAATAATTGGAACTAATGGGTAAGAAATTGGATAAAGATAGAAAGATAAAAAACATTTTTACAGAATAAGAAAGATAAGATAAGGAGATACAGAGATCATTTACTTGAAGTGTCATAAACCCTCTACTGACTTAATTGGTAGCTAGTCTAGGCCACAGGGGGTTATTATTCTGCCACCTGCTGTGCATATGGAACTCTACATGGAGTCAACTAGCTAAGAAACGTTGGAAGTTTCTGTGTGCCAAGAACAGAGGTAAGCTTTTTCTACGTCATATCATTTAAACCTAATGACAACCCTGTAATATGCCATTATTATATTATTTTTATACCAATGTAGCAGATGAGAAAACAAAATTTTAAGAAACTAAAGCATTGTCATACATTCAATAGATGGCGGGGCCAGGACTGAAACCCTGGGTTTCAAAACCTGTGCTTATAATTATGGATCCCATTTAAGTGCCTTTCCAGGGTCTACAAACGCTAGCAACATTGTTTTCCATTTGTACATTGGGTTGTATTATGAATTCAATCTTAAATCTTTTTAATTTTCCTAGAAACATCCTCATGCAGAGGCGCTCGATCAAGCCAGAGCTGCCTGAGACGCTTGCTTAGAGGCTATCCTGAACTGCATCAGCGTGGTGGTGACTCCTGGTCAGCCGTCCCGCCACAAAAGGCTCCTTTTGCCACCTTTCATTATCCTGAATTCCATTGTCTATTAAATAGGGATGCTTCTTTCTGAAGGTTTTGATTTTACAACATTTAAATAATGTGAAGGATTTTTGTTACTTTGACTGATTCCTGATCTACTGATACTGAACATAGGCAAAAATTAAAAAAAAAAAAGTATTTCCAAGATTTTGGAGGAAATCCCAGGTCTAAGGCAGGATAAGAGAATTTTTGTGCCTTTTTTATTTTTTCATTCAAGCCCAAGTAGAAAATACAGCCCCTTTCAGCTAGTGGTATGAAGGCACCAAGAGCTTTCCCTTTTTCTGCAGCCCTCAAGGGGGAGACAGTGAGCAGGAAGCTCCTGCTTGACTTGGAGGACTATTCCATTACTGCTGGTGCATGATATTAAAAAAAGCCAGACCTATTGTTACTAAGCTTACTGTGGTCTTTAAATTATCTACAGACAATGCACCCCCTTATTGTCTACACAGGAGTGGCCGACTTCCTCTAACCCCACCACTGTATGCCATCGTCTTTTTTAACGCTAGGTCAGGATCTGCATATCATCTCCCTAGGTTACTTGAACAGGCAGGCCTATATCTTCTGTATTGTACAGGAGAACCCAAGGGAGATACAACAAAACAGCCCGGTAACAAATTAAAGGTATG
The DNA here is from genome assembly GCF_022682495.2 of Desmodus rotundus. Lineage (NCBI taxonomy): Eukaryota > Metazoa > Chordata > Mammalia > Chiroptera > Phyllostomidae > Desmodus > Desmodus rotundus. The sequence goes on along the minus strand of NC_071389.1, from coordinate 70,664,320 downwards.
CAAATATATTTTCATTGAAAATTCTAAAGTCACTGTCCTAAGATTCCAGTATTTTCTTATAAGTTACACTGTTACTGAGGCTGCTTTCCTCTGGACATTGGAATATATGGAAACGTCATTGGCAAAGGGTGGAAGGCAAGGAACAGTTGCTAGGAGAAAAGGTTAGTAGAGTGATTTGTAAAATTTAGAGAGAGAGAATCTGAACATAACACCTCCCAACTCTATGAACTGTTTCTTATCAAAATTAATGAGTTGTGATCAAGTTGGATAAATGAGTAGCTAACTAATAAAAAAAAAAACAAAACACTTTTCCCTGTTCCCTCCAAGTTGGAAAATACATCTACTTAAAGTACACTAACCGTATCCAAGAAGCTGTCAGCTGGGATTATCAGGATGGCCTCTCAAGACTTGACCCATTGCCCGGGAATCCAATGCGTGACCTTGATCTTATGGCAAAATAGTATCTATAAATAATACGTTAAGCATTTTCACATGCAAGCTGAGTAACATTCTTCATATTTGCTCGTGAGTTCATGCTGCTCCTTATGATACTGCTCCAGGTTGCTGGGTAGTAAGTAACCTTTAAAAGGTGTTTGCACACTTTCCTTTAAAATGAGAGAACAGTGCCTGTGCATTCCAGTAAAAAGTCTAGGCTGTGTGAACTGAGAGTGTGAAAAAACAACATTCCTGTAACATCAAGTCAAATGCCTGATAAGTTTGTTTTGATAAAAACAATTTAACCATTTTACTACTTTATATGCAAAATGAATTAGTGCCAATCAAAGTAAAGCTTTTTTGTTTGTTTGTTTGTTTGTTTTGCATGTTTTCCTCAGATGTTTCCCACTTGGTAGGCCATTCTGGGGCCCTGGATTAGCTGACCACGAACATTTTAAAGAAACTGAATTCGTCTCCCTGCAAATCCTCAGCAGATTTTTAAATTCACACAAACACAATGAAAAGGGGTCCTCCTTGTATCAGGGGCTTTGATGTGGGTTTGGTCTCCTTCCAATCATTCTACTCATTGTTAATGGGCAATCCACACAGGGCTCGAAGCTTGTATCTGACCATCTCTGTCTGGAAATCCAGGTTAATGTTGCATAAAAGCAGAGCCAATCTGCTGGAAGAAGCATAGCATTTGAGGAAGCATAAGTGACTAGAATGGTTGGATTTCTTTCTTTTCTCAGAAAGCTACTTTTTCTTCCTCATTTAAGCTTATATTTTTGGCCCATCAAATTTCTTTTTATAATTAAACTATATCTAAAAACTGGTAACAAAGAAACAGACCAGAGGACTTTCCCCCTCCACCCCCTCCGAAGAAAACTCCATAACACCTGAATTTTCAATATTATTTAATATGTTTTTTCTTATCAGCCTTAATTGTATATCAGCTTTTCTGAATGAACCTTGTACAAAATGAACGAATTTATCTGCATGCTTTATTCCATATTATTTTAGACAAGGAAAGGTTGTGTGTGGGGGTAGAGGAGAAATGAAATGGACTCCTAAACTAGGGTATTACTGCCATCTAGTGTGATGTGCTGTAACCCAGAGGGGAAGAAAAAAAGAGTGTCTAGGAGACAATCCACTTTAACATTGCACAGTTTCAAAGGAGGGAAGGGGATACTGCTCAGAAGACGTATTCACCACACTGGCACAGCCGCCGTGTAATGAATTCACTTGCCGTAAAGGCATTAGTATGGTCAAACAGTCCAAAGCAGTCTATTTCTTCAAGCAAAATGGAAAAATTCTGGTCAATTCTAAAAAGCAAGTTTTTTATGAGAAGGCACGTTCAGACTGTAAGGGTTGTTAAACACCAAGAATGATTTATTCGAGAGAGGAATGTCCACATCCTTTGAAAACAGGCCAGAGACTCATATGTCCACAGCTTTCTGTAAGGATGGTCACGTCTGCACACAGCCAGGCGGACAGTTTGGATGGCATCTTAGTTTTCCTTTCAAGCCCTCTGATTATATAAAATGAAAATACTATCTGTCATTCATGCCCGTAAGCCATGCATAATGTATTTGTTGCTGACAGATATATGACGTTGGTGAAGATTCACTGTATGGGATTCTAAACATTAAAGCTAACCACAAAACATGAGAAATGATACATGCAACCTGGCCAAAGACTTTATATATTTTTTGTTTCTCATGGCACAAAAATATACATAAAAGGCCAAAAAGATGATGGAGGAAACATTGTCTTTCTATAACCTTCCATAATTCTTCTTGCTTTTCAAAGTTTTGTCCAGTTGTGGTACAGATCTAATCAGTTATTAGCTAGTGTCTTTGTAGCAGATTCCAGCACCATTTATTTGATTCATCGTGGGACAATTCTTTATTTTTTAAATCCTCATCCAAGGATAGTATTTATTATTGATTTGAGAGAGAGTGATAGATGAGAAAAATGTCAATTTGTTGCTTCCCACACTTGCCTGGAATGAGGGATCATACCCAAAACTCAGGTATGTGCCCTGACTGGGAATAGAACCTGTAACCTTTTGGAGTACAGAACAACGCTCCAACTTACTGATCCACCTGGCCAGGGCATCATGGGACAATTCTTCCTCTTTTATTTCACTAACTATAACTCCCCCACCCCTGCTAACACACACCCATCCTCAACCACACCCTGCAGGGATTTGTGACCTTACAAGCTAAGGACTTTTATGCCATGGTTATATTAGAAACTTAACCTCTAAAGCCTCATAAGGCAGAAACCTGCAGAGTTAACAAGAGCTAATTTGAAGAATCCTAAGTGTAAAATCTAAGCTCAGAGGAATTTTAAGTTATTACTGATGTCAAGATTTTTTTCTTGCATTACTGAATTTATTTTCCTGTATTTTTAAACCATTTCAATGGTCTCCATTTAATTATTTTTATAATTGCCAATTCCTTCTTGAAATTTCAATTTTGTTATTTTCATTGCTTGGATGCAGTATCTGATTAATGCTAACAGAATCTGTTTCTCCTCTTTTCTCTCTCTTGTTCTTCTGTTGTGATTCATCCTCTCACATGAGTGGCAGGTGCTGATTGTACTGGACCCTTTCCAAGAAAACGGTTGTTAATGATTGAAACTTGCTGTGATAGTATTTGAATCCCAATACCATTTTATTTTCTTCTGATGGGTACCTGAGTGTTGAGAAGGCAGAAATCACTTCTTATTCAGTATTCCATACATGGTATAAAATTGCCGGATGAGACTCATGTACAAAGTACCCCCAGGACCCATGCCCAGAGGAGAACCAGAGCTGAACTGGAGGAATTTGCTGGAGGCTCAATGAGGACAAGCCTGAGAAGAGTAAACAACTCCGGGGGCCCCGCAATGCTGTGAGATTGACCACCATGAGCTACACCATGCTCCACAGTAAATATTTGGGAAAAATAACCCTTAGCTGTGGCAGGGACAGGGGATGAGGGAGTATTGGAAACAGCCCAGAGCTACCTATTCTGAACGCGGCCTGTTTTCAGGAGTAACCTAGCACTGCAGGATATTTTTGGCCATTTAAAAAGTGACCTGTAGCTTCAGGCATCTTGAATGAAAAAAGCACTGCTGTCCCACCCTGGGCCCAAACAGCTGAAGGAGGAAATACATTGCCGCCTACCTCCTGGTAAATAAAACACATCTAGGGGACCTATTGACACCACAGCCCAACTGGCAGAATCTCCAACTTTGCAGGCCATCTTCTGAATATAAAAAAATTAAATGGGATTATCTATATAACTCTTCTCAGGTTTTCATAGCTATCTGTGTTTGAGGGGGCAATTTAGGTAAATGGTCTGCGGGTGTTGTCTTGGCCTGTGAATCAGGAAGACCACGCAAGGAGCAGCTACCTGGTGCAAGGAAACATGTTGGGGCATGAGGGTAAGGCATGCTTGACTACATGCATAAAAATCAGGGTTCACATTTAACTGGTTCTGAACATTATTTAAAATAATTGTATAAAGATTAAGCTCCTTTTTACCTGGCAAGAAGAGGAAGGCATAAATAAAACTGTGAATCTTCAGTCTGTGTAACATAACTATCTGCCTTTTCTTTAGGTGCAACATAAACAGTTGAATATAAAGGCAGATCTATTCATTCATCATTAGGCATAGATCAGAAGTAAATAGCATTTTAATCCTAGTTACCCCAGGACTCAAGTCTACCTGCTTTATTAGAGACCCTTGAATTGAAAATTGAACTGCGCTAAAAAATTTTTACCCCCTTTCTCTAGTGCCAAAGCCCAGACTCCCTGTTTCCTTACCTCGTTGTTCCTGCTGCTCTGTATTTGTTCATTTGCATCTGACATGAATGACGCTACAACCTGGAGAAAACACAGCCCTCTGGTAAAGCACTCACCCAGCTTCCCTAGGATTAATCACAGACGAAAACCCTAAATAACGTACTGATATATTAACTCCATTAAAATCTAATTCAGTGGCAATAACTTTTAGAAAGCCAACAAAAGGCTTATAAAGAACAAAGCGAGAAAAGACTAAAACAAGGTAAATCAATGCTCTGACTGAAAGTAAATCTGAAATAAAGATAGGGTATGAATTAAAGGGAACCAGGCTATAGTCCCAATCCTTGCTATAAACTCAAATATTCTTGAAGAGTTTACTCTTCAACGTGTGTGTGTGTGTTTAAGCAACTAATATTGATGAGCTCTTAACTGATGAGAGGCTTTCAAATATTAGGATGCCCAATTCAAAATTTGGGAAATGCAGTATCACCCAAGGGATTCAATTTCTGCTTTCAAAGACCCCTACCTCAGAGTTTCATTGTGTGTATCCATTAATCTACTCTTTCGAACTCTTTATGTGAAGGACAAGCTTCTATATTGGGGCATGAAGGACGGAAGAAAATAAACTGTGTCCCATCTCTCAAAGAAGATGCAGAGATAAAGAATACATGGGATAGATATTTTTTAAAAAGAGTACAGGGCATTCATTTCAGAAGACACAGAGGGAAGGTGATGTGAAGACGTAGGGAGAAGACAGCCATCTACTAGGCAAGGACAGAGGCCTGGAACTGATTCTTCCCTCAGAGCCCTTGGAAGGAACCAAACTGCAGATATACCGGCCTTGGATGCCTGCCTCCAGAACTGTGAGACAGTGAATGTGGGTTGTTTCAGCCGCCCATTTTGTAAACCTTTGTTACAGCAGTCCTAGAAAACGAATATAGATTCTGGATCTGTACTGTTGAATGGATCTCGTACCTGATGCATCAAATACAAGCTAGGACAGCAGCAGGAGGAAAAAAGACACTCTAGGAGGCTGGGGCAGGATGAGCAAGGGCACAAGGTAGGGAGTCATAGCGGCCTTCTGAGTACCGAGTCAAGGCGCCAGAGGTGCTACCACGTCACCCCTATGTTCCCAAAACTGCCATTACTGTGGCTTTAATCCTGATTTTACATGAGACACAAAACCTTCAATCCCTAATTGCTTTCCACTGGAAATCCTCCCCACCCCAAACACTTGCAAATTTGGTGTTTAGACAAGTTTTGGTCACAGATGAAAATAAAAATTAAAAAGTAAGGGGTGAGATAAAAAGATATTTATAGAAAAAACTCGTTTCCATTGCACATGACATTTGGCTAGCTTTCATGAATACCACGCTTCTAAAAAATAGGAATCTCTGCAATATAAGCACTATTTTATTTCATTTAGCAGCTGCCTCTGTTTTAGCATTTCATCAAGAAACAAAAATTAACGCCAATATTAAATGTAGGGAAATAGAAAGACTAGAAGAAGAATCTTGCCTTTTTAGGTACCATGAGTTACTTATGTGTGTGTGTGTGTAAACCTGCACTAATTTTCCCTGGTCTGATTAGTCTGTGATACTAACAAATACTACTTTGCAAAGCAGTGAAAAAGCATTTGTGTAAAAAATCCCATGTGTGATTCAGGCTTGTACTGTTCCTTTCACGAGCACTGTGTCTTTGGGCTAGTTCTTCCTTCTGAGCCTCAGTTACCGCATCTGTACAAGTGTGAATTTAAAATACTCATCCCACTTATCTTAGAAGGTCATTATGAGATCCAGGCAGTGTCCTGTAACTGAGAGTTTGTCATTAACAATAGTATGATATTGATAGCAGGTCACTGGGTCACTACTCTTTAAAGCATATTTTAAAATGCTGCCAGTTTTAATTTTCAAGGAGCAGTGCATTTCAATATCCTTCTTGTTGATGGTATCAGAACCATTGTGCTGAGCTCTGTGTTCTTTAAGAAATGCTCTGATGTAAAATAAAATGTGCTATCTGGATACGTATAGTGCTCAGTGCTATTCAAAAGTAGATCAGTAGCTGTGGGTAAATATGATAAAACTTCATATTTATAAAAAAAACATGTCAGGACTTTATAGACTCAGGAATACCAGTTACCTGATACCATTCAGCTAAGGGCTAGGTAAATATCAACTTGGGGAGAAAAAGTATAGAATCTATGACTTTAATCCACAAAAAGCAACTTATCATGTTCCTGTGAGGATCCCTTGACACTCTGCTAGAAATTCTACAGAAGGAAAATAACAGATTACACTGAGCAGAGTAATGTTTATCTTGGACTCTGTCTCAGTCTCCATTTCTCCCTTCCTAGTTCACTCACATTCTCCTTCAGATGGCTGCACCTTCGTTATGTTCATCAGGTTTCAAAACATCATAAATTCTCGAAGGCTATGCTTTTTTGAACCTGACAATTAGTATTTGAACAGATATTCTTATAAGCACCATGGTAAGAACAATTTAAAATATAGAATTGGAGGTCAGTAGCTGCTGTATATAGGCACAAAAGTTTCTATGAAATTCTCATTGTATCTCTTGGGTTGTAAATCATATTCCAGTACAATACTTGAAGTGAGAAATGATCTCCACCTAGGTAGGGATATCAATAGGAAGATATTTCACTAGTGTTATTGAGGCTGAGTCCTACTGAGAATGGAAAGACGTAAGCCTTAAAGAAATGTCCGAAACTTTTAGGTTGAGAGAATAACATAAATGATTCATGGAGACCAGATAGTGTAACGTGGGACTGAGGAGTGGAGACACCTTCTTTTAGATCATAAATTAGAAAAGAATGGACTGAAGCCAAGTTGTGAATGGCCTAGGGGAGTTTGCCTTTTTTCTTTTAGCCAAAACCATGGAAAAGTATTGACACAAAGTGTTCATCTAACATTACTTTATGTGCAGAGAGACTGGATTCACAGTCACGGCTTCAGATGATAAGTCACGAGGGCTTGTATGCGGAGCATGACAGGAAGCAGTAGATACGAGAGGGCCGTTACAGACAAAACCAAGAGGGCTTATTGATGAGTGAATGTGAGCGTTGAATAAATGTGACAATGAATGTGAATGGCCATGGAAATTCCAGACTGTGAACCTAAGTGAAGGCAAGTATCAATTAGAAAAGATTATGGAAAAGGCAGAACTAAGCATCCCAGTTCTTATTCATTAATGTCCTAGTCAAATAATTCAGTTCTTTTTCCTGGGGTGGGGATAGAGGTATGTGAGTGCAGGGCAGAGAGAAGTCAACGGCATCAGTCTAATTAAAGTCCTACAATACAGAAACAGGAAAGGGGAGCTGATTCCCCTGCCCCTGACAGAACAAGAGAATAGGGGTATATTGGTGGAATGAGGCTTCATACATGAAGGAGGTAAAGAATTTGATAGTAAGAGCAGGGATCCATGCTGAGAGGACGAGATCCAGTCTTTCAGATAGGATGCATGCCCACACCCCATCGGGAATCTGCTCTCCATTAGAAGTGATTAATTTTGCTGCCCTTGAAAACAACACTTGGACCAAAAGGAAGGGTCCTGCTGACAGCTGGTATACGTTTAGCTGTCCCCAACATTGTCCCAGGCATTCTCAACAACTGGTTAAGAATGGGTCTTGGTAAAGAAGAGTTCACCTCTTCCTTCACACCACCTTTAAGCAGCACGCGTGATCAGAGAATAGCTGGGGCTAAAAGGTGGTTCACTAGCTGAGTCCATTTGTTAAGGCCAGGGGATTGAGTTTAACAAGCGGATTACAGGATTTTATTTTTAAAGGAACCTTAAAAATCAAATGAACCACCCAACACATATTACAAATGAAGAGAAAAGCCCAAGAAACTGACTAAAGCTCTTCCTCTGATATCTAATTTTGAGACTATTCCCATGCTTCCTGCCATAAAAAGAAGCAAAAACTTTGCTTGCCTCTGCTCTTCATCCTCTCACTAAGAAGGTCCTAAAGTGTGATAAAAGCTGGCACACGGTGTTGTGGAAATCACTCCTGTGGAGGTCTGCCAAGTGACTTGAGTGTTTTCATTTCAAATTCAGCCAAACCCAAGGAAATTCTTTGCCAAGTTTCTCAGGTCTCCGTCCTTTTTCTTGGTGCACTGAGTCATACACTTTCCAAGGCTGCTCTGAATACATCCTCCAGTGAAAGCACAAAATATTGGCAGGGTGGTACAGCCAATCCATCCATATATACAGTGCAGTAAGAACACTTTCCGATTAATTTTTCATGCTTAATCCAGCCTTTAGGGTTTTCGGATACAACAATTCCTCTTTGTTCTCAGCGGTTGTGATTGTGCATATGGTAGGTACAACATTAAAAAAGCATCGCTCATACATTTCCTTTGTCACCTGCAAAGAATCTTTGCGCAATCAAGGCTTCTTTCTGAGTGCAAGGAAATGTCTCCTATCTCCAAGGAAACACATCAAAGACAAAAACTCTTCCTCCACAAATAATCAACAAAATCCGAATATAGGCATAAAATGAAACAGAAAAGTGAGATGCTGCTAAATGCATTAGGCACATTTGTGTGTTTTCAGAGCACCCAGGTCTTGCTGTCTTCTCTCCCATGGCTGCTTTTTGGAAAACCAACTTTCACCGAAGAGTAGCACCAGGGTGTAAAGTACTGGACTGTCCGATTTGTCTACTTCAATTGCATGGTGGCAAAGCAGAGTTGTTTGTTCCTTCTGCCATCCTCCCCCACTCTGTCCCTTCCTACTCTATTCTGAATACAAAAATTCCTTATTATCTTTGCTTTTTTCTGGTGTTTTGTCTGCTAGAATCTGATTGAAAAGTACTTCTGTTTCTCCCCTCCTTCTAGCCCCCTGAAAACTGGCAGTCTTGACACTTTTCTGACATTTCTAAACAACTCAGGCTCTTCCTGCCAACTTCCAGTTGCTCTCTAAACCTTTTTAATCCTGTAGAATGCAAACTAATCTACAGAGAGAAAGGCGCCAGGCCTGGTCTGGCAGCTGCAGCTAGAAATGTCAGAGTGGGGAAAATGATAAATACACCTGCCACGGAGGAAGGGGAAGACATGGTCAGGCTCAGCACCACAATAAGGTTATTTAATGTACAGAGATAGGCAGGACACTCTCCAGTACCCTTGAGTGAAAACTGCATGGAGGTAATTTGTTCAAAAAGAGAAATGACAGCTATTAATAATGTGCACAGTCTGGAAGGTAGCCGTGTTTGGGGAGACATGAAAATAAGGAGCAGAAATCCTCTCGCATCCCCTCAGACCACTCTCAGGGTTTCTCAGTTGGGGCTACAGAAATCATTACTGTCTGTAATCTACACACCTCCATGTCATGGGAGGAGGGGATGGCTGCCTCTTACATAGAAGCAACTGGATGAAAGTAATATCAGGCTGGTCCAGAAGCAAAAGGGTCACATTGGGAAAATAGACCTTTCTGTTTTCTCAGCTTCTCTCTGGTCCCAAGTGGTGTACTGGGCAAATCATTGAGTTTTGAGTTAAAGTTGAATTGAAAATTTGTGAATATGTTTCTACCATTTTTTTTCTTAATTCAGTCAATTGTGTCAGGTCTAGGGCCTAAGAAAATGTTTCCACATAATTAAGATACCGACCCATGACTTGCTGTGTGCCTGTGAGCACCGGCACACACGTGCCCACACAAGCACATACACACTGCTACTAATCTTTTGCCCTTCCACTTAAAGGTAATATTTCTGGAGATAGAGACTTGGAAATAAACTGAGGAAAAAATCACAGGTTACATAACCCCCCAAAATCAGATACAGGTCCGCAAGTTTGCCTTCACCAAATTTTTCTAAGATTACAAACTAGAGGGCAGAGACTATATCACTTAATTTAATTTTAACCCCCCAAATATGGAACCATGTAAGGTTTAGATAGTTAGGGAATTATTTGGATGACAATGACACCAGTGACAAGACAGCTTAAATTGTTAAACTCAAATGAAATTATGATACAGGCAATTTAATCAGTTTCTTAGAACAAAATGAGATTGGTTGATACACAAATGGATGATGACAGACTGAATACTGGGAACTAGATTGTTGGCATCACAGGAATTTGAACTTAAAGAAAAGCTAGTCTTTCATTTTTCATAGACAAATCAACTAGCAACTAGATTGTCATATGGAATCAGAGATTACAGATATTTTTTATCTTTTTTATACAGGGAATATAGCTATGATTGTATCAAATTTACTGAAGTTAGAAATAATGGAGCCTAATGAATAATATGTACCAATTTAAAAAGTAATTTGGCCTTGTAAAAAGCTAATAAAAATGTAACCTAATTTTCTATAATATTTTTTCATGGACAGTGTTAAAGCCACAAACCTCAAAAGAAATATATGTGTGCAGTACTTTATATTTCTGTTCTAAGCAGCTGATGGAACCAGTGAGTTGGCCACTGGGGTCAATATAAACCAGCATCTGCTGTAGTATATTTGCAATTATTGCAAATTCTAGAACCAGACATTGTGAGTTCAGATCAATGCTACATAGACAACAACAGGTTATTGAACTATTTCTAATGCTTCCCATCTTTGAATCTCTTTTCAGAGATATTTTTGCTGAGAAAAATAAATCATACAGACTCTACACAGGGGGAGAGAAAATCTTGAAAAAATATAATTAAAATATATGAGGTCTGTCCATCAAAATTCCAGCCATTGTTTATGTAACAAGAACAGTTTGTGTGACATTGATGTAACCTGTGAGCCAAGGAGACTGACTGGAATGCACATGCGTGAACAATGACGATTCACTGTATTAGTCAGTGGCAGCAGTAGACGCCATTGAATGAACTTGTATACTTTGTGGCTATTGGATTCAAAATGACTGAGCAAGTGGAACAACGAATCTGCAACAAATATAGTATTAAGCTTCAATATGCCTTTGCAGAAACTATTCAGATTATTCAGGAGGCTGCAGCAATGGGCAACTGGTGATTGGCAGCTTCATCACAATGCACCTGCTCATGTATCACATCTTGTGCAGAGTTTTTTTGCAAAATATCAAATCGCCCAGATGACTCAGTGTTGCTACAGCCCAGATATGTCATCCTGCAACTTCTGGCTTTTCCCAAAACCAAAATCACCTTTGAAAGTGAAGAGATTTCAGACCATCAATGAGATTCTGGAAAATATGATGGGGCAGCTGATGGCGATTGGGAGAACTGTGTGAGGTCCCAGGGTGCCTACTTTGAAGAGGATGAGGCCTGTGTAAAATGTTTACCTGTGTAAAATTTTTCTTGTATCTTCTTCAATAAATGTCTGTATTTTCATATTACATGACTCCACACCTTCTGGACTTAACATTATTTTCCCCTTTTTATTGGATTTATTGGGGTGACACTTGTTAACAATATTATACAGGTTTCAGGGACACAATTCTATAATACATCATCTGTACACTGTATTGTGTGTTCACCACCCCAAATCAAGTATAAATATATTTAAAATTTATATTATATTAGTATGAATATAAATATAAATCATAATATAAAACTGTGGACCAAAATTCATGGTGTACCCCAAGTCAAACTTGATTTTGTGAGTTTCAGAAAAAAAAAGGAGACTAATCTTGAGAGAGTTAAACAAGGGAGAGTAAACAATCTTAATAGCATTAGTCCCCGATCCAGAGAAGATAAAATCCACTTCATAATACACAGGATTCTTCCCTCAAAAAGTCAGCGAGGAGGGTCTGTGAATGCTCTATCTGCAAATAGAATCTGTGAAATTTTCAAAGCATTGTATTAGACTTAAATAAGATATTTGTTAGAAAATATCATGAAGCCCATCAAACTCAACGTAGAGGTACCATGCACTTATTAAACACCCAAATTAAGTACCTAGAATATCTAAACAAAGCTTCAAAATACAAATTTCACCAGAATGCTTTAGAATTATCATGATATCTCTCATACATGTCTAGTGAGTCAACACTTAAATGTCAAAATAATATATATCAACCTTACATGAATCTATCTCAGCAATAATATTTAAAAATTAACCAGTAAAAAAAGAGCATTTCATTTTAGGTCATCTGAATAGCTTAATGGCCTTCTGTCTACTAAGACGAGTTTTTTAAAGTCATTCATAAAACTTCCTTTATCCAAGTTAGAAGGATATTTAGACATTCGCTGAAGAAATGATAGTGCTCCAGAAACTCAGAACAGACATTAGGAATATCAAATACTTATTTTTGATTTATGAATAATAACATATTCTTGAAAAGAATGTGTCATCATTCCCTACCTGCTTCTTTAGTTTCATATCTTCTGCAGACTCCACAAATTTATACTGTACTTTTATTGAAGTAATTTTGATCAATGAAATCTTCTTAAAAAGACCAGGCAAATAATCATAAAACAATTTAAATTGAGTCAACACTTCCTTCTAATGACATACGAATTTGAGTATAAACATTTATTTCTATTAAAAATAAAACAAATCATTCCTCATGTAACACATAAAAGTTGAAGTAGAAGCAATAACAATCCATAAAAGCTGTGTGAAATTGACAAAAACTTGACCTCACAGTGTCTATTGCAATAAGCAAGTATTATATTGCTTTGGTTGAAGTTCATTCAAATCCATAAAACATGGATCTATAAAACCTGAGATTATACTGAAATAGTCTATTCAATTCACATTAATAACAATTAAGAAACATATTATCCTCACAAACATATTATAGAAAGCAACAATAACTATTTGTATGAAGCTTATAATTTTATAAGACCAGGAGCATAACAATAATAATTTTCTATTAAAGACACAGGTCAATGATTCTCCAAAGAGCATTTTCCATATTCAGATATCACTAAAATAAGAGCAATTAGTTGCCATGGCCTTTACTCATCTCTGACATGGTGTTATTAATCTTTATTTACCTCCCACTTTTACTTACATAAATGTGTTATTTTTAATGTACAATAGACCACTCTCAAGCTTTAATTAGAACACACTCAAATGTTACTCCTCAAATGCTGCTCTGCATTTGTAGGTATACAATCACTTCTTAGTTACCTTGTTATTCAACTAGAATGGCCTTAGAAAGGGCTGTTGAGAATCAAAGGAGATTTAAGAGAAAAGGATAGCATGAGAAGATACCTTTGATTTAATACTAAGTGAAAGAGTGGAGTACATCTTGCATAAATTATAATTATAATTATATCGACATCTAGGCATGACATATGCTTGAAAATACACAAGAACTACCTCAGTTATGCAAAGTTAGTAAAACAATATAATTTCCATTTTCTTCATCCTGCTGTTTAATATTGCCAGTTTGCCTTTTTTAAGTGTTTATTATCTTATATAGTTAGTCTTATTCTTGAAAAATCAAAACCACTCTTACCGTTTGTGGTAACATGGAGATTATTATGCTAAACAAAGTAAACCAGTAGAGAAAGAAAAAGACTACATGATCTCACTTATATGTGGAATCTAATGAACAAACTAAGACCAGAGACCTGGATACATGGAACAAAATGACAGATCTCAGAGGGGATAGCGGTGGGGGGGACTGGAAGAGATTAACCAAAGAACATATATGCTTATATGCATAGCCCATGCTCACAGACAACGATGTGCTGAAGGTGGGGGAAGGTGGGGCTGGCTGGAGGGGGGCTAGAGCGGAGGGTGGGAATGGAGGAACATGGGGGAAACATCTGTAATAGTGTCAATAATAAAAAAAATAAAACAAAATTCACAATACAACTTAAAAATACTATATCACATATTAAGGACATAACATTTATAAAACTATATATATAGACATCTGTAATAGTATCAACAACAAAAATAACTTTAAAATTAAAATAAATAAACAGCAATATATATGTATATATGTGTATGTATTTTATAAGTATAAGGCAGGATTAATGCATTTCAGTTTTACCAGTTTTTGGATGATTTTGATTTTCTATCTTCAAAAAAGTTCAATAAAAGTGGTAGTTTAAGCAATTGGTTTTAAACATCTCCTTAACTGAAAGAACAATAAAATATTTCATAAAATTCAACAAATAATAAAGATTTAATACTTCCAAACATTAGAACCAAATGACAATGATAAAAAATGTCCAAATATGTTTCTAAAACCAAAGGACAAAGTGATCAAGAAAGGACAACATCTACTCTGGCTGGTGTGGCTCAGTAAGTTGAGTGCCAGCCTGCAAACCAAAGGGTTGCTGGTTCGATTCCCAGTCAAAGTACATGCCTGGTTTGTGGGTCAGGTACCCATTAGGGGGCACATGAGAGGCAACCACACATTGATGTTTCTCTCCCTCTCTTTCTCCCTCCCTTCTCCTCTCTCTAAAAATAAATAAATAAAATCTTTTAAAAAAGAAAGAAAGAACAACATCTTTATAAGATATTTGGAATCATCAGACCTTGAAAGAGATAGTCCACTTTGCCACAGAAACAGTTAAAGAGTAAACAAGCAATCACAGAAGCATTATAGAGAGTCAGTTATGTGTTTTTAAATCTATGGTGTGATAATGCTAATTCAATATGAAAATCTTTTCAATTAGCCATTTCAGTAAAGTGGCAAATTAACCAATCTTTTATTATTGAAAGTGCCATTTTCACAAATTAATAAAACACAGATCCATTATGGCAAATAAGGTTAATGGAAATGTGCCATAAAAAGTTTAAAAATGTGATTTTGTGATGTGTTAATGAGTTCTAAAAAAGCAGGGTATCTTGGTCTGCTGTGTCATTGTTCTGAAACTAGTCTAGGAAGAAATACAGAGTACTAACATCTAAAAAATAGAAACAAACAATATTTTATAAGTTATTTTACAGTCATAAGCCACTTAGCATATTTGTATAAAATTAGCTTTGAACAAAGAGAGTTTTCAAAACTGAGGATTTAGAAGGAGGAAGGATGGAAAGATTGTCATGTCTCCTCTGTCCTGAGGTGATTACACAGCAAGTGTTCTCATCCTTCTCCCATGGACTCAACTACCTTCTCAACTGTTAGCTATAGCTCCTACTGAATTTTTAGTTCATGTCTATAGAGGCAAAGCAATATGTTATGGGGCACCAGCAAAGCAGGGATTAACAACAACAATAACAAAGCTTTGATTAACCTACCAAGGCTTTTGCATTAAAAAAATCTATTTTCTATGTTGTTCCATAAATTTTTTATTGTTGTTCAATTACGGTTGTCTCACATTTGTCCATATGGCTTTCCCCTGCCCTGTCCACTCCCCACAGTCAACCCCCATGCACTTGTCCATGCCCATTGGTCCTCTATACATGTTCTTTGACTTGCCCCTTCCCCTACTTCCCCTGATATCCCCTTTCCCCTCCTCTTTGGTCACTGTCAGTTTGTTTTTTATTTCCATGTCTCTGGTTCTCTTTTGCTTGCTTGTTTTTTTCTTTTATTAGGGCCCAATTATAGGTTAGATAATATGGTATTTGTCTTTCACTGCCTGGCTTGTTTCACTTAGCATAATATTCTCCATTCTATCTGTGCTGTCACGAATGGTGGGAGATCCTTTTTTCTTTCTGCTGAGCAGTATCCCATTGTGTAAATGTACCACAGTTTTTTGGATCCATTCATGTATTAATGGGCACTTAGGCTGTTTCCAGCACTTGGCTATTGTAAATTGTGCTGCTATGAACACTGGGGTGCATAGGTTCCTTTGAATTGGTGTTTCAGGGTTCTTGGATATAATCCCAGTAGTGGAATCACTGACTGAAAAGGCAGTTCCATTTTTAGTTTTTTGAGGAAATTCCATACTGTTTTCCACAGTGGCTGCACCAGTCTGCATTCCCACCAACAGTGCACTAGGGTTCCCTTTTCTCCACAACCTCACCAGCACTTGTTGATTGTTGATTTGTTTACGATGGCTATTCTGACTGATATGAAGTGGTATCTCATTGTAGTTTCAATTTCAGATATCCAACTCAGCAATATTTACCAATAAATTCTCTAGGGCAAGGGAAAAACAAACGGGATTACATCAGAATAAAAAGCTTCTGCACAGCTAAAGAAAATATGATCAAAATAAAAGGGAACCAACCGTATGGAAAAGTATATTTGCAAATCATATCTCAGACGACTGTTTGATCTCAAAAATATATAAAGAACTCACATGACCCCACTCCAGGAAGACAAAAAATCCAATTGAAAAGTAAGCAAAGGACCTAAACAGACACTTTTTCAAGGAGGAGATTCAGAAGGCCCAGAGACATATGAAAGGATGTTCAGCATCAATAGCCATCAGAGAGATACAAATTAAAACCACAATAAGATAACACTTCACACTGGTCAGAATGGCCATAATAAACAAATCAACAATCAACAAGTGCTGGTGAGGTTGTGGAGATAAGGGAACCCTAGTACATTGTTGGTGGGAATGCAGACTGGTGCAGCCACTGTAGAAAACGGTATGGAATTTCCTCAAAAAACTAAAAATCCAACTGCCATATGACCCAACAATTCCACTGCTGGGCTTATACCCTAAGAATCCTGAGACACTAATTCAAAAGTACCTATGAACCCCAGTGTACACAGCAGCACAATTTACAATAGCCAAGTGCTGGAAGCAACCTGGATGCCTCAGTAAATGAATGGATCAAAAAACTGTGGTACATTTACACCAGGGAATACTACACAGCAGAAAGAGAAAAGAAGCTCCTACCTTTCTCAACAGCATGGATAGAACTGGAGAGTATTATGCTAAGTGAAATAAGTCAGGCGGTGAAAGACAAATACCATATGATCTCACCTATAAGTGGAACCTAATCAACAAAACAAGGAAGCAAAATATAACCAGAGACATTGAAATAAAAAACAAACTGACAGTAACCAGGGGGGAGGGAAGAGGGAGATAATGGGGGAAGGAAAGAAAAGGGTCTTCAAGGAACATGTATAAAGGACCCATGGACAAATCCAAAATGGGGAAGGATGGAGGGTGGGAGGTGGGGGTAAGTGGACCAGGAGATAGTGGTGGTAGAAAAATGGAGACAACTATATTCAAATAACAATAAAGAACTATAGAAAAGAGAATGACCTTGTTTGTTTCTTGTTTATGGCCTTTGTTTTGAAATCTAGTTTGTCTGATGTAAGTACTGCTACCCCAGCTTTTTTTTTTTCATGTCTATTTGCTTGGAATATTTTTTCCATCCATTCACTTTCAGTCTATGTAAATCTTTTGGTCTGAAGTGGGTCTCATTGAGATCATATATACAGGTCATGTTTTCTTATCCATTCACCTACTCTATTTCTTTTTATTGGAGTATTTAATCCATTTACATTTAAGGTTATTATTGATAGGTCCCTATTCATTGCCATTTTTTCCCTTTGTACCTGTGTTCCTCAATCTCTCTCTCTCTCTCTCCATCTTCTTAAAGCAGTCCATTTAGCATCTCTTGCAATGCTGGTTTGGTGGAAATGTATTATTTTAGCCTTCTTTCTCTCTTTCTTTCTTTCTTTCCTTTCTTTTGTCCAGGAAACTTCTTATTTCACTTTCCATTTTAATTGAGAACCTTGCTGTGTAGAGTAGTCTTGGTTGCAGGCCTTTGATTTTCATTACTCAGAATATTTCTTGCCATTCCCTCTGGCTTGCACTGTTTCTATTGAGCAATAAGTTGATTGCTTTATCAGAGTACCCTTGTATGTTATTAGCTGTTTCTCCCTTGCTGATTTTAAGATTCTGTTTTTCAATTTTGCCATTTTAATTTTGATCTTTCTTGGACTGGTCCTCTTTCTGTTCATCTGTGGGACCCTCTGTGCTTCTTGGACTCATGTGACTTCTTCTCTCATCAAGTTAGGGGAGATTTCTGCCATTGCTTTTTCAAACAGGTTTTCTATCCCTTGCTCCTCTTCTCTTTCTGGTATCCCAATGATATAGATATTATTACATTTCATGTTGTCCTTCAGCTCCCTTAACCCCTTTTCATTTATTTTTAGTCCTTTTTTCATTTCGTTGCTCTCTATGGCAATTATTTTCTACCTTGTCCTCTTGCTCACTTGTTTGATCCCCTGCTTCATCTAGACTGATTTTGATTCCTTTTATGTGTTCTTCACTTCAGATATTGTATTCTTCATTTACTCCTGGTTCTTATTGATTTTTTCTATGTCCTTTTTCATGCTGGTGTAGTTCACAGTAAGTTCTTTGTAGCTTTACTTGAGTTCTTCATAGTTTTCACTGAGCTCATTGAGCTTCCTTATAACCATTGTTTTGAATTCATGTCTGATAGTTTACTTGCTTCTATTTCACTTAGCACTCTTTCAGGGATTCTGCTTTTCTTTTCTTTTGGGGGTTGTTTCTTTGTCTCCCCATTTAGGCGATTATTCTTTTTTGTTTCCGATTCATAGATTGATCTTCTTTGACTCCCTGTCTTCATGATGTGCCCTTCTGTGGTAGGAAATCTTTGTGATTCACTGGTACAGTCTCCTTGATCTTTTTAACATGATGCTTTTATGCCCTTTATGCTGTTTATGTGGGCTATATGGTTGTAATTGGGTTTTAGTTGTTGTTGGATTATTCTTTGGTGGGTCCTTCACTCTGGCTGGCTGACTGAGAGTCACTCCACCCACTATGTTTTGTGTGCTGTTGTACAAGTGCTGCTAGAACAAAATCAAATAGCTCAGGAGACAAACCTGCACCCTCAAAAATAATCCTTACCCACAATCACACTATCAACAGTAAATGAGCCAATATTAATAATGGCATAAAGAGATTAAGACTATTATAAGAAAGAAATAATGAATATGAGATGACTAACTGAAAGAAAAATGATTTTGAGAGGGTAGAAGCAGGAGGAATAAAGAGAGTAAAGAATGGAAACAAGGCAAAGAGAGAAAGAAATTTTATATCATAAATAAAAATGAGAAGGAATAAGGCATAATAGAGTAAGAGGAGGGAAGCGTATAGTATTAGGTTTAAACAGAAATTTAAAAATATATATAGTGAGAGAGAGAAAAATTAGGAACCAAATTGGAGAAAAAATCCACCATAGCCCTACCAACAACAAAGGAGCAAAGGTTAATATAGGTGATTTGGGAATAAAAGGAAAAAATAAAGAGAGAAAGAAAAGCTTAAAAGGATTTCCAGAGAAATGATTTTGAGGAAATAGAGAGAGAGGAATACTGAGAATAAGGAATGAAAACCAGGCTAAGATAAGAAAAAAATAAAATTTAAAACAAAAGAAAGAGAGAAAGAGCAGGAGGAAGGCAAAATGAAGTAGGAGAGGGGAATGGTCAAATTTGAGATCTGAAATACAAAAATAGTGAAAATCCAGAAATAAAATTAAAGAAATGCAACAAGCACCATATCCACAACCAATGAGCAAAGATTAATAAAGATGGAGAAAAAATAAGGGTATTTTAAAGATGGAAAAAAGAATGTGAGATGACTAATGACAAGAAAAATGGTTTTGAGAGGCTGGAGGAGGCAGAAATAGTGGGAGTACAGAATGGAAACATGTCATAGCAACAGAGAAAACAAAATTTAAAATGAAATAAGAAGAGACCAGAAGAAGGTAAAATAGGGTAAGAGAAGGGAGAAGCAAAGAAAAATTTTTAATAAACTGTAATATAAAAACTAGTGACCTAATAGGTACAAACATGAAGCATAAGAAATTAATGTTAAAAACCTCTGCAAGAGAGAAAATAATACAAATCATGAAAAAGAGGGCAGTGGAATTTGTCTCAGTAGAATCTCATATTTACCACTGCCTTCCCTTTCTGGATCCACCTCTGGTGATGTAAGATGGTGTCCCAGTCTGGCCCTAGGTAGCCTGTTTGAGGCTACCAGCAACCCACAGTCGGTGGCTGTCTCCTTCAGTTGTTAATCCAATCAAAATGTAATCAGCAGTCAGGCTTATGCACCACAGGGTCGGGCAGAGTAATTCCTGCTGGCAGGGCTAATGCTTCACCTCAGGCTGATGCTACCTGGAGGGCAGTGGCCTACCTGAGCAAGATGAATCCTGTAGTATGGGGAATGACTCAGCACAGGGATCCTGACAGCTGCTCCCTCAGTTCTCTCCCAAAGCCTCTGTCCCCAAACTTTCCTCAAACATCTCTAGTCCACTCTGTCCCCCCTTTGCTGAAGCCCAGAGTACGTGGCTACAAGTGAAATTGTATGCACTGGCCTTTTAAGAGTCTCTCTGTGTCTTCAGCTGTCTCTCCCTGGCAGACAGAAATCCTGCCACTTTTCACAGCTGGATGTCATCTGGGTTCGTTTCCAGCTCTGGTGCTGCAGGCTGGGGAGCCCAGCTTGGAGTTTAGACCCCACACTTCTCAGAAGGAACACCCTTGGCCATTGAAATTTCCCTCCAGCACTCCCTCTTCCACCCGTGGGAGCCCAGCCAGCCCTCTTGCATCTCCTCTGCACTCTGCACCAGTCATACTGTAGTGAAGCGGTTTCTTTTGTCTGTCCATGGTTGTAAGGCTTCTCTCCAGCTATTGTCCAGTTGGTTATTTCAGATGATTTATCTGCGATTTATTTGTAATTCCATATTGGTTCTGGGAGGAGGTTAGTGTAGCTTCCAACTACTCCTCTGCCATCTTGGATCCTCCCCTAACTTTGATAATTTTAAAAGCAAAGACCAAGATATCCAGTTTAAGCTCCAGCACATATAGAGCTGGTAAACTGTCATTCCCAACCTTACAAGAAAAAAAACTGAGCTAACTAAAAATCAATGATTTTTCTTGAACAGACCCAAGAACCATGGTTGTGGGATAAACCACCACTCTGAAATCTAAAGAGACAGGTGTATCCACAGAGATGTAGCTTCTGAGCTTCTGGAGCAGAAACCACTGAACTGATAGCTGGTAGGAACAGGTGAATGACTATTATGATAAATTGATAGAGACAGAGTTAAGACTAGGTGAGTGTGAAAAATTCTTGAGAGTAGCAGTCTTAGAGAAGTCCCACACGTATGTAATTTTTCTCTCCAGAAACCCCACCAAGACCTCATGATGAGTGTTTGAGAATAATCTTCAAGGTCCAGGCTCAGGGAAGAAAAGAGTAGCAATCTTAAAATGTACACTGAGTCTACCCACTGAAAGCCTGGTTTCCATAGAGAAGGGATTCACCAGGGGGCAAACTACAAAACTTATCCCAGTTCGTGAAAGGGGATCCCACCCAACTCTAGCCTTCCTGACTCACTTAGGGAACAAAAAATGTCAACAGGCTACTAAACTTCAAGTAAGTAGATTGGGAAAGCTGCAGTCAGAGAAAGGAAGAGGAATATCAGGGATAAATCTTTACTCCGGGAGGAGGAATAGAAACACTTGTGAAGTGAAGACAGGGGTCCATGGAAAAGACTGAGACAATGAGAGGATTAAAGAATGCCTCCTACTGCTTCACATTCTGCCACAACACCAACAAGTCTCCAAAATAATAACAGTAGATGACAGATGAAAGACACATAGTTATAGTTGGGGGCTTCAACATCCTTGTCAGTAATTGAAAGATCAAGCAGGCAGAAAATCAGTAAGATAATAGATAACCTGAATAACACTATCAATCAACTTGATCTAATTGACATTTATAAAATACTTTATTCAACAGCAGCAGAATACACATTCTTCTAAAGCTCACATGAAACATTCACCGTGATAAACCACATTTTGTTCCATAAAATTGACCTTAATAGATTTAAAACAATAGAAATCACACATAACATGTCCTCAGGCCACATCAGAATTGTTAGAAATCAAGAACAGAAAACAACTGGAATATTCCTAAATATTTGGAAATTAAACAACATACTTCTAAATAACATGGGCAAAGAAAAAACTCAAAGAAAGGTAAAAAGCAGTTTGAACTAAATGAAAGTAAAACCATAGCCTCAAAAATTTTGGAATGTAGCTAATATTATTTAATAATAATATTAATAATGTCAGAAAAAAGACAGATCTACAATCAATAATCTTAGCTTTCACTCTAGGAAAGTAAAGAAAGAAGAGCAACTCAAACCTAAATAAAGCAGAAGAAAAGAAATAAAATTTAGAGCAGATCAATGAAATTGAAAATGAAAAAAGATTAGGAAAAATCAATGTACTCAAGTACTGCTTCTTTGAAAAGATGAATATCAATGATAAATCTCTAGTCAGGCTAACCAAGACAAAAAAAAAAAAGAAAGAATACTACCACATCAGGAATTGAAGAAGAAGTAATCACTATTGATCTCATGGAAAGTAAAAGGAAAATAAAGAAAAATTACAAACAACTTGATGAACACAAATTTGATAATTGTGATGTAATAACCTACTACTTGATAATGCAAAGTACCAAAACTTACTCAGGTAAATAGATAACCTGAATAGTTTTATAAGTGAAGTTGAAAGAAAAATTAAAAATCTTCCAAAAAATAAAAAGAAAACTGTTGTCTCACATGGTTTTATGGTGAGTTTTATCAAACATTTACAGAAAAATCTTTTAATTCTACACAATCTTTTTCCAGAATATAGAAAAAAGTGTACCTCACAGCTCACTTTATGAGAATATCATTACCCTAATAGCAAACTCAAATAAAGGAATAGAAGAAACTAAAACTACAGACCAACTTCCCATGATGACAAGGACAAAGATCTTTAATACAGTATGAGCTAATCTAATCTAGCACAAGAGGGTAAGGTGCCATGACCAGCCTGAGTTCATTCCAGAAATGCAAGGCCGGTTCTACATTAAAAAATTAATCAACTTAACTGGTTATATTAACAGACTAAGAAAAAAATATGATCATATAAATAAATTCAGAAAGATCATTTGATAAAATCAAACACTGATTTGTAATAAAGTCTTTTTAAAAACTAGGAATGGAAAGGTTATCCATGACATAATAAAGGTTATATATATATAAAAAAAACCTGCAGGTAACAGAGTACTTAATTATGAGAGACTAAACAGTCTCCTACTGATAATAGGAACAAGGCTAAAATGTTCTTTCTTTCCATTACTATTCCACTTCTTACTAGAAGTCATAGCTGGTGAAATAAAGCAAGAAGAATAAATAAAACTGAATTCTCTTGCAGATGACATAATTGTCCGTGTCAGTGATTTACAGCCTTTCATCCCATGGCGCACATGAGCTAATGACTAAAATGCAGCAGCACACCAAAAAACATATTTTTGCCAATCTTACCAAGAAATATGTATAAATTTAATTCATTCACCAGATAGCTATTGTGTTGGCTGCTGCCATATTTTTTACTTAACAATATAAGGAAAAGAGGTCAGTGCCCCTGACTAAATAGTCAAGTAGTATATGCTTAAAACATTCTCGCAGCCCACCAGTTAAAAATTGCTGGTCTGTGTAACAATTCCAAATAATGTATCTTTTTTTAATTCTGATAATTTAATTCATATGCACACTAAACCTCTGTATTTTTACTCACCGACCATATTTTGTTTTTGACAACTCTCAAAAACAAAATGTCACAATTTTCACAATTCTACCTTATATTAACAAATTATTATAGTTATAATTATTTTTACTTTTTGTCTTTTAACCTTCAATAAAAGACTTCAAGTACCTATAACAGTTTTTTCCAGCTTTTATGTTTTCTAAAAAAGAACAAATTTGGAGGACTCTGTTTCCCCAATTTCTTGACTTCTTTAAAGTGATCAGAATCAGGATAGTGTGATACTGACAGGGAAAAATGCATTAATAAATGCAAGAGAATGTAGAGCCCAGAAACAGACCCACGCAAATCTAATCCACAGCTATGTTCCAAAGGTGCAAAGGCAATGCAATAAAAAACGGAGTCTTTTGGCAGTTTGAGGGGCGTCCCACGAAGTAACTGACCAGTAACCCTCCAAACTGTTAAGTTCTTCAAAACCAAAGTAAGGGGGACAAATTTTCCACCTAGAGGAGCCTAAGAAGCATGATGACTAAGTACAGGGTTGGGGAAAAACTGGGTTTACAGGGGTTAATATATAAAATAATACAATAATTAATAAATAATAATACAAGAATAAACTGTGTTTTGGGTACTTACGATTGTAAATCTACATTTGCCTTACCCTATATAATATGATATCCTGGAAAAGAAAAGGATATTTAGGAAAAATAGTGATATTTGAATAAAGTAGAGTCTTGAGTTATGATAATGTATAAACATTGGTTCATCAGTTGCAACAGATGAACCAAGTGATATCAGGAACAGAGGGAACTGGCAGCTGAGTGTACAAAAACTCTGATATTTTTGCAACTTTACAAAAAAAAAAAAAAAAGCATGGCAAATACACTGGCTTGCCTCAACTCATCCAGGTATTTTTTAATGTGTCAATGTGTCAATCTATATTTGTTTGACATTACTTTTTATTCCTTCCTGAGTTCTGGGTTCTTAGTAGTCACTCAATAGCAGAGTATCCTTCCTCCAATTCCCAAACTAAAACTTATCTATCTATCTATCTATCTATCTATCTATCTATCTATCTATCTATCTATCTAATGTTGTTTTAAGGGAAAAACCTACAGGCACTGACAAAATGGAACCTCTTCATCATTGCATTCATTTAAAAGCATCTTTTAAGATTTGGCTTGTTTGAAAACAGAGAAATTAATCTCTACTAAAAAATGATGGTGTAGAGGCCAGAAGCGTGTTGTTTCACAACACTTTCTTTTTGACCCTATCACACTCACAATTAAAGGCATGGAACGCTTTTAAAGGGGAGAAAGCAAAAGAACAGTGCGAGTGAGTTTACAAAATTGCTGAGTTGAAGTGTTCAGGAAGACCTTTCAATTACAAATTAATCCTGGGGTAGAAGACAATTACAGATTCTGGAGGGCATGTCTGAGAAACTTCTTTTTCCCTGGAGCTTAACGCTGTCATCAAGAGGCAGCTGTTCTAACTAAGTGGCTTCAAGTGGTTGAGGTAAATAGAGGAGTTACAGGTTTCACCTGCCTCAACAAAATTCTCAATTCTCAAGGAGCCAAAAAGAGTTAGGATTTCAGTGCATACAATCTCGGAATAATTGAACACTTCAAGTGGTCAAGCTCGATGTGCAGATACATTTCAGGAATATTTGTCCCAAAATTTCATAAGGACAGCAAGATACTTAAAAGTGGTCAGTTCATTAAGAGTTTCTATTTTGCCAGTCTGGAAAAAAGTAGAAAATAAAAGAGAAAATTACCTTCCAAATCTTTCATGCGCAATCAAATGTGGGAGTGTAGCCCTTTGGAAGGGGCAGGAGTAGGAAGTCACAAATCTCTATGTATTGCTAACGGTATTAGCACAGCTGGCTTCTATTTTAAACTTGGAGATCTTGCTAGGATGTTTCCTCTCATAGCTCACCTCCTTTTATGACCATTTCCTTTATGGGAACAGGGTATCTTTTGAATGAAAATAAGCACGAAGGGGAGTTTTCAGAATGGATTAGAAATTTCTCAGTTTATACGGTGCATTGTATTTTCATTTCCTAGTTATATACTTCAGATGCTTACATTTAAACATTTTATAGCTTCCTCTTTTAAAGCCCTCTCTCTTTTAGTGGTTAAGTACCTCCAAGCCAAGATCTTACATTAAAGCAGAATCTAATTAGACCTTTCAATTCAGACAGGCTGCTGAGCTCTTTTAGTTCCATTATAGAAACGTACACTAAACCTTTTTTTTCCCCTCTCTGTGGTGAAAATAGCAGTTATCTTCAAAAAAAAAGGGAAAAGATGTCCCACCTCAATTTAAGTGCAAGGCACAAGCAGGTGACCCTGCCTCTTTGTCCTTCAACATAAGATGGAAGGTGATTTTCAAATTTTAAGGCAGAAACTGGCAGTGGAGATGTGGAGTGTGCTGTTGCTGATTTTAAACACTTAAATACACCACATCTGAAATGCCTTCACATTAAAAGCATGAAAATTGCAGTAACCACTTCAATAAGCAAGTAGCTTAAATATAATTTCTGGCACCATGTATACGAGAGGATATTCAGAGGCAAAATGAGTTAAGGAAAACAGTGTATAGTTTCAGAAAAATGAAAGCATAAGAATCTAAATATTTTTGCCAATGTGTATCTTTGAAAGTAATGTCATTTAAAAAAAAAGAACTAGATATTACCTCGAATTTATATTGGTTCCTAGTCTATAGTTGGCATTGAGCAAGCTTTGAGAACAGGGTAGAAAAAAACATTATAACAGGAATTGTTAACGTCATTATCAGATGAAGCATGTCAAGCCTGCAACCAGGAACTAGAAAGAACTGGGGATGCACAGGAGGGAAAGAAGACAATTCCCATATGGTTAAATCAAATGGCTTCCATCACTTCTGAATGAAATAAAGTTGAAGATGATGCTCATAAAGTGACGTGGTGGATAATGAAGAGGAGGTATGATGCCCTCCCACAGGCTCACAGCACCAGAGGAATCGTAAAGACGATGTACCTTATCCTGTGACACTGGGCATTATATAGAAAAAAACACAAAAGGCCAGATTCTGTCTTTATCCAAAGATGTTAATAGTCTAGAGGTCTCCTGCGGCCAACATGTTGTAATTTGCTCCATTACTGTGTTGGGCAGTGACAATCTGGCAGAGCATCGACAAATTATGTTTCCCTTTATCATGCACTTGAATGCTGAAAAATCCATCTTTTAAAAATTATTCATAATTGTTCCAAAGCTGTGGTGTACTTTAAAAGAGCAGAGCTATCACTCTCATTATCTAAGCCAGATATTTATAAATTTCACAGAATCAAGTTGTTTTCAGTGTTTGATGAACACACTCGGAAAAATAGTTATATGCCTTTGGATGAAAAGCCCTCATTTTGGCAAATTACTTCCATATTTTCGCACCTCCCTTGGAATCAGAGGTAGAAATGAGGAGCTAAGAAGAAGTGTTAGAGATGGATTGAACAGTGGCTAAGTATAAGCCCAATTAGGAGGACACCAGGAATTTTTTAGTGACCACTCAACCCCTCCGCAATCCTCCTCCAATGATTTACAAACTTTTGTTTAGTCAGAGACCTTATTAAAAATAAATCTTACTGGAAGCTTGTCATATAGAACAGATGAGTAAGCAATTCATTTGGGTAATGTGGAATGGAGTATTTGAATGGTGTGGTGGGGAGCTGAGGTGAGGAGATGCTTCTCAAGATCTGGAGACAATTAGGAACATATTTGAAAACCACTTCCCAGTTCCACCCTAGCAACTCACCTCCACCTTTCCATTCCCTGCTGGAAATGAGCACCTAACACTCGCCCCACGTAGAATTTCCTGTGGAATAAGGCATAGTGACAAGATACCACACATGTCCCAAAGTATTTTTGTTCCAATATCTAAAGATGTGGAAATCCTAAAACAAGATACATCAAACAGCAGTATATCAATGGAGATAATCATGTATGCCTAATGTTTATAGCCAATTTTTCTCCTGCAACTCTGAAATCTATAATTAACATATGATTTTAACTTTGCGAATATTTGGTTCAAAAAAGTCAGACACAACACAAGAGGAGAACACAATGGTCATTTCCAGGGATTTAGGTGGGTAAAAATGTGGCCAATTTTTTTTAAGTTTCCATGATGCAATGGGAAGAATGCAGGATTTAGTAAAAACACCTTGGTTCAAGTCCTGGTATTCATACATAACGACTGAGTAGTTATTTACAAGTCACTTATTCACTCCGAATTTCAGAGTCGTTTCTCTCAAGATGAAACAACAGTTGAGCTGGCCTTCTAACACTGTCTCAAAAAAATAGCAGAGATAACATAATAAGGGTGTGGCATTCTATGCCATGTGCACATTCCAGAGGACCTCATATCCTTTGTGTCTCCCACGTAGAACATGGGCAAAGGTGGTCTCTGTTTAGGGTTGCCTACTAATGTGCAGACCTGATGGCACAATAGTATAAACATGGTCTGAAATTCACTTGACCCAAAGATCCACCTGAGGCTTACTAAATTTCTAATTTGGAAAGATCCGGGGGAAAGAGAATTGGGCTATTTGCCAGTGTTGACAAATGCTAATAATTGTGGGCATAGCATTTTTTACATTCATCACTTCATTTTCTTAAACTCAGTCTAAAGTCAGTATTTCCATGTACATGGCACAAGGTGGGCAATCTAGTGTTATTGGAGACGTAAGCAGGATAGGAAGATAAGACAGCCCCTGCAAGCCCAAATGTTCTCGTTGATGTATCACAGAAGTGTCTTTTTGCTAATGTATGAATAAATATTTCTATATTAGGCTTAGGCTATTCGTCTGAATGACAACCTGTGCAAGACCCTACCTTAAGCATGGAATCTTTAAAAAAATTAGAAAGGTTTGCTTGCCTTTTTGTTTTTGTTGTTATGGTTGTTTCTCCTCCTCAGTGACAAATGACATTATTAGACACTTTAAGAATGGAAAGAAGTATATAGATGAATAGAAACTATAAGGAACGTGCAGTTTTTGGTAGCAAGAAGTTAAATAGAATTCTTTGTCATAAGGCCGTAGTTAAAGCACCACAAAGTCTGCTCTATTTAGCAATTTATTTGGCAATAACTAAAATTTCTAAAAATGTCAATATACAGGGAGAAAATGATATAAAGACAATGCCCAGGTGTACCATAAAATTATTTTAACATGTGTTATTCACTATTATAAAATCAGTGATAAAAATATTCATATTTCTACACTTTCAGACACCATGATTTATTGCTGCAAAAACATTCATATAATTCTTGAAAATAAATTATTAATCATTTCTACAAGTACCAACTTTGCCATTTCATCCATTCAAAAAAAACCCCTAAGGACCCTGAAACACCAATCCAAAAGAACCTATGCACCCCAATATTCATAGCAGTACAATTTACAATAGCCAAGTGCTGGAAGCAACCTAAGTGCCCATCAGCAAATGAGTGGATCAAAAAACTATGGTACATTTACACAATGGAATTCTATGCAACAGAAAGAAAGAAGGAGCTCCTACCCTTTGCGACAGCATGGATGGAACTAGAAAGCATTATGCTAAGCAAAATAAGCCAGGCGGTGAAACACAAATACCATATGATTTCACCTTTAACAGGAACCTAATCAACAAAACAAACAAAGAAGCAAAATATAACCAAAGACACTGAAATTGAGAACAGGCTGACAGTGACCAGAGGGGAGAGGGACGGA
Organism: Desmodus rotundus; assembly: GCF_022682495.2. Taxonomy (NCBI): domain Eukaryota; kingdom Metazoa; phylum Chordata; class Mammalia; order Chiroptera; family Phyllostomidae; genus Desmodus; species Desmodus rotundus. Next base: position 70,635,000 of record NC_071389.1, on the reverse strand, counting down.
ATTTCAGGGGAAAAGGGTGAAGGGTTTGCCAGAACAATTATAAAGGACACATGGACTATTGTCCTAACAGGAGGGTGGAAATGGGAGGGAGGGGGGGAGGGCTGTGGTGTTGGTCTGGGGTGGGGAGAAAAGGCAGAAAACTACTTGAACAACAATAAAAAAAATGAATAAAATAAAAACATTGCAGCAGGATCTGGCCAATTTCATTTCCTTTCAAATGAGGAAATGGATTGTGTGCCCTAGAAAGCTGAGAGTTAGATGTGCCACACGAAAGTCATGGTCCAGTCAGAGGAGATAGCAAAAATGAGAGGGATTAGGGTCAGTGGTAAAATTATAACCGCATTCTGATTAATGTCAATAGGGATATTTGGCATTTTTCTTTTTACTTTCTAATTTTGCACAAACTCATTTTTCTTTCCTTTTAGGTTCGGATTGATAGGCTAGCTTTAAAGAAGATGATTACATCCTTCGAGAGTCTATCCTAAAATTTACTATAATAGGAACAATTAGAATGCTATTTATTTAAAGATTTTATTTATTTATTTTTAGAGAGGGAGGAAGGGAAGGAGAAAGAGAGGGAGAGAAACATCAATGTGCGGTTGCCTCTCGCGCGCCCCCTACTGGGGACCCGGCCCGCAACCCAGGAGTGTGCCCTGACTGGTAGAATACTACTAGTAGAGAAAACACATGCTCTGTGCTGTAAGAGGACTTTCCCCCTCATCCCTCTAACATCTTCTACTACCATTCTCATTCCTCCCTCACCTCCAGCCAGATTGGCCTCCTTGCTGTTACTCACATTCCTGTTGTGAGTCATTTTAAAGCCTTTGCATTGGTTCCTCTCTCTTCCTGCAAATTCCTTCCCCCCAAAATGTGCAGGCCTATGTCTTCAACTTTCTAACTTCTTCCAAGTCTTTCTAAATGTCACCTTTCAATTCTGTCTAAACTGAACACCCCATTTAAAATTGCAACCTCCACTCCAAATTTGTGGAGAGACATATATTCACAGACTTAAGATGCCCACCAAATTCCAAATAATACATAAAATAAAAAACACACCTAGATATATTACCCTGAAACTGATGAAACTAAGACAAAAAGATGTTAAAAGTTCCCCAAAACACACAATAATAGGTGAAAATTACATAAAAAATTAAAGAGCTCTTAACTGAAACACTGGAAACCAGAAATCTTTGAAGAGTAAAAGATCTAAAACAAAACAAAACAAAAAACAACTGTCAATACAGAATTCTATACACAGCAAATATATCATTAAACATTAAGATAAAATACATTTTCAGATATTGCTGCTTATCGATCTGTACTACAAGATGTAGTTGAGGAAGTTTTTTAGGCTGAAGCAAAATAACAACAGATGAACCCTCAGATCTGCTGGAAAGAGTAAAGAGCACTGAAAATGATAAATACATGGATAAATATAAAATATTATTATTTTCCTTTCAATTTAGAAAATATACTTTGTCATAGTTTATTCAGATTATGCTCCAATTTTCCAGGGTGTTCTTTCTGCTTCCCTGTACAGCCAGGAGTAGAAGCTCGCACTTTTTTTTAAATTATTTTTTTAAATATGGGACATTTCACAAATGTGTGTGTTATCCTTGAGCAGGGGCCATGCTAATCTTCTATGTATCATAACAATTTCAGTATAGTGCTGCTGAAGCCAGCCCAGCATCCTGCACTTTAAACATCTGTTATGATCTTTTTATCTAAAAAGCCTCTTTCTAAATTCTAGTCATGTTGGAGTTTACTCGGGGGGCAATTCCCAATAAAACAAACTAACAAATAAACAAATGGCATCTCTAGTCAGAGAAATATGTGTGTGTTTGTTTAAGTCTGTTTAGGCACATAGTTTTCCTAGAAATGTTTCAAGACTTTTATAATGGACCTTAAAACAAAGAACATAAGTAAAAAGACACAGAGGTATGTGTTTCTAGTGTCTGGTGGTTTACAATGCTGGTGGCTTTAATAAATAAGCCTTCAAATCTCCATGCCTGAATACAACTTATTACTCAGTCACGTTGAGAACAGTGGGTTAGGATAGGGAAGAACTACCCGTTCATTCAGGAAAGTAAGCTGACAGGGACTCTTTCATCTTCAGCCAGAGAAGCGTCTAAGGTCACCCTTTGCCTTCACATCCAGCAAAAAAAAATAACGTAATAAAATTGGATTCTTCTTCCTCTAAAGTCTCCAGAGTCATGATTTTTTTAAAAGAGACTAAGGAGAAGAAAAGAACAGACATGAGGTAGGTTTATTATAAATGATGGAAAATGTTGAGCTTTATAAGCTGACCTAGGTCAGAATTTCCATAATAACCCATCTCATTCATATCCTTCTTTAATACCAACAATGTTTTCTCAATCCAATTAGTCTACAGAATTGAAAGTGCTCATATATATCTGAGGTAAGCGGGTAGTTGACGGACAGTGGGGAAGCCAGGATGATTAGAGTGAAGGGCATCACACAAGCTAAGCAATAAATGAAAGACAAATTGCACCAGGACGAAGATCCACAGCCAAATTATAAAACTGATAAAGAAGAAAATAAAGCATGAATATATTAAATAACAGTGAGATTTTAGAGAAAGGGGACTCTTTTATTGGGTAAAGATCAGCTAGATCTTTTAAACTTATGATTCAGTAGTTTGTTTTTTTTAATATAACATAGTTGACTTATGTCAGCCATGTTCAGTTCTCAAACTCTTTTTTTTCTCTCTCTCTCTTTCCCCTTAGGCAATATCCTCTGATGTCTTCAGGGAAAGTCTCTAGACCTTTAAGGGCTGTATTTACAAACCACTGACTGATATATAACCTATGACATTCTGCATATAATGTCCTTATCAGAATGTCTACTGTCACCTCCATTTTTGTTTGGTAAAATCCTACTTACTTTCCAAGGACCAGTTCTAAAATCAATCCCTCTCTAACCCTGCTCCACAATCCAGGTAAAGTTCACCACTCTTCCTCCGTGATCCTATTTTATCACCTTATCTCACTAGTGGACAGTATTACTGTGTGTTTATGTTCATTGTCTAGGGGAATTTTATCTCCTTTAGCAACTTTATTTTCTCAGTGACAAGCACAATGTCTGGTCAATAAATAGCATTTGCTCTGTAAGAGGGAAATGAAATGTCTGAAACTTAACTAAGTTAATTTGAATTGACTTGAGTTGTATTCAGTAGAGTTGGGTTGACTAAATGGAACAAAATTTAGAGAAGACCTAGAAAAATAATTTTCCTAAGCAAGGAGGCAAGCTTAGAGCAGAAACGGTGCAGAACTGCAGTGAGATCAAGTTTCGGATTTCTTGCAGGGTTCAGTAAGGGAGCATTCAATTGCCAAGAGAAACTGGAAATAACTTTTAAAGACAACAAATTCCAACTGAGCCTAATTGGATTCAGTATCAATAGTTTGAGCTGGTGATTGTCTATCTGAATGCAGTTTTCATGAAATAGAAACCTCACAATGAGAACTAAAGTTGATTCTGTGCCTTGAGAATTATAGATCTCAGAATGTGCTAAGATTGGTACTTTAATATTTGCCAGAGTGGGAAGAATGATGAAAAATGTGTGTCATAATGGGGAAAACACCAAACAGGAATGTATTATATTGGGAAAAACACCTAAACAGGAATGTGAGAGAGAAGGAATACACCAGATCATGTACTGTAGCAACAAAATTGTGAAGGAACAAGACAATGGTAAGTTAAAGAACATTGGGAATACTCACTCACCAGGCCGGGCACTCTGGTTAGATACTTTTAACCATCATCCCATTGTTTCTCCCAACAACCTGGAGATTGTATAGAGGAAGAATATGAGACTTATGAATGTTAGGACACTAGTTCAGGATTGTGCATCTAGCAATTCAGAAATACGTTCAGTAAAACACACGCCCTAAGGAGGATTCCAGACATAAGTCTGCACGTCTTGTCGTCATTCTCTAACTCAGACAACTGTACCTGCTCTGCCTAGTTTCAGACACCAGGATCTCAGCCACAGTTTCCCGTTAGCTTTAGATGTTGCAGATTAACAACTATCGATATTCTTAGAGGTTGTTCATTCATTGGTTTGTATCTCACTTGGGAATATAAAATGTCACCATAAAGGATGACAAGTGACTACAGGAAACATCAGATGTATAATAAATAACTTCCCCAAATCTGCTCCTCATAATATGAAATATTTTCACATCTATGAAAATTCAAACCCAAACCTCAAAATTACCCGAGGTCATCGAAATCAAAAACAGCTACATTATTGCATGTAAAAAAAAAGAAATGAAGATACGTGGCACACTCACAAATGCCCCCACCCATCTCTGCCCTGTTTGTCCAGCAGCACAGATTGACAAAAAAAACAGAAAACAAAAAACACAAACAACCAAACAAACAAAAAAAGGAGATTAGAGCAGGAACACTAGCTAAGGGGCCTGACTGTAAGGTAATGTGATCACCGGAAAAAGTAAACCCTCTCCAAATATGGAGGAAAAAAGTAACTGAGCAAATCAGAGCAAGAACTTCCGAGAAAGGATTTTAAAGTATTAAATATCTTAAAGGAGAAGATATCAAATTAAATAACAAAGATACTACCACTTACATTAATAATACATATTTCAGTCATGCATTAGAAAATCTGATTAAATTAGTTTAAATTAGCTTAACCCCAGTTTAAGGACCATCTGAAAAAATAACTGATCAATAATCTTCAGAAGTATCAAGGGCATGAACGTGGAAGATAAGGGGCCACATGCAAAAACAGACAAGTTGAGGGGAGGCCTGTGTGACCCCCCTCACAGACTCAGAGACCTAAAGTAACACGCAGGATGGTCTGAAATTAAAACTTTCTAACCAAAAACAGTTCCTGGTGGGCAGTCAGGTCCGAGGCAGATACTTTTCCCTAACAAAGGTCAGTCTTTACCTTAACTGAGCCTGTGTGTTGCCTTTTATATCTAGGATAACGTATCTTTGGAATGTCAAATTTCCTTTTTCAGGATCCCTCAAAACAGGGTCACCACACCAAGGAGTTACCACAGATCCCCTCGATGTTATTGTTATCATGTTAATTGACTATTAACTACCCTGCACTCACCAGTGTAAGAGAAGTACGTGTCTATCATTTCATTTTTTATCTAATCCCTGAGATTCCCCCCACTCTGCTTTGCTTTCTCATGCCTCCCTAATCCATCACCAGTGCATTTCATGTATGCCTCCTCTTTTGATTGGGGTGTATAAAATAATGGGCTATACTGCCATTCCCCGAAGCATTTTCACAACTCCTTGAGGTTTCACCTCCTGACAATTGTTGTCAGTTCGGCTCAAATGAACTCATAAAAATTCTCACAGGTTTGGATGTTTGTTATGTTGACATGAAAGACCAGGGAAACATAAGGAACTCTTACAGATTGTACAGACTACAGGAGACTAAAAAGAAATAACTAATCAGGAGGTTTACCTGAGCTTGGATAGGACACTGGCATGGAAAAAAGGATATTAAAAGAAATATTGGTGATATTCAAATACAGGAGTGAGATTAGTAACAGTGTTGTACAAATGTTAATTTCCTGGTTCTGATCATTGTGCTTTGGTTATGTTAGATGTTGGCATTAGTGGAAGCTGGCTGAGTGAAATCGTTCCATTTTTACCATGTCTCGATTTAGTTCAAAATAAAACTTTTAAAAATTGAACACAAAAAGCTAGATGAAAATAATGCAGTGCACTGGACAGCTGATTTAAAACACACACACACACACACACAAAATCAATCAATAATGCCAGAGGGTGAAGTTCCACTGCCTCTCTTCTTTCTCCTGCGCTTGGTGAGGAAACACGCCCCACAGTAGCCTGTCTGTTCCACCTTGTTGTGGCCTCAGAACACTTTCAAAGGCCTCATTAGGAGGGTACAGGAAACAATTCTCTGATTAACATCAAGCCTGGAAGTAATTTATTTCCATTTGACAAACAATCTCTTTTCTCTTAGCCTGGTTTAACTCGGCTGCTCAGACTGTTCCTGTCCGGGGCAACTGTAATCAATAGCTATTTACTTTCACTAAGCAGAGAAAAATAGGAAAGAAACACAAAAATGGAGAGAATGTTACAATAGGGACAGATTTTTAAGAAAGAAAAAAGCCAGTAAAAATTTATTTCAGAAGTTTTTTGTTTGTTTGTTTCACTACTTACTTATCGGAAAGTGAACAGTTTGCAATACTTATGATTCTGTTGTGGGAGGGGGTCTTAAAATGTACAATCTCTGAAATAAATATTACTAACAGTTTTTGCCTTACTTATAAAATTTAAATCAAGATCCATTGTTCTTTTTTGCCCGTCAATTTGTGGCAAGCTCTGAGGTCAATTATCTGTTTCTACCTAACCCTGGTAAAATTTTCCAGCCACCTCACTGCTCACTGCTGTCCTAAAAACTCTGTGTATGGCGTTACCTCACTGCCCACAGTGCGCTAACCACAATCAAATAAAGCAAGACAATAGCATAGTCAACCAAAGAAAAAGAGAGAGAGAGAGAGGAGGGGACTGTTTTTCCTCCCGAAGAACAGAAGAATCTATTGCCAAATGGAATATTAAGTAAGGAAGGCCTAATCTATCATATAATTACAGGCTAATGTCAGGCATTTTTCATGAAGGGGAGCAAATGAGACAAAAGAATTAATGGAAAATGATTTAAAGGCCATGGGCCAGGCAGCAGTGGGAAATCACTGTACAAATAACCAGAACACTTGGGGTAGTGGTCCCTAGAAAAGTTAACTTTTTCAAGTTTCATTCCCCTCCTTTAAAATTAGGAAGTATAATTGTATTGTAAAATTTTGACCAGGCCTATACATTTATGTAATTTCGATGTCTGTTGAATTTGACTTCATGTTTAGTCATAATTTACTTATGTACTTGGTTCTTTCAAAAAAGCCTGTTTTTATGTCTATGATTTAGTTCACTGATTTTTTTCTTCCTTTAATCATCACACTGAGAAATTCTATTTCTAGAGTGAAGTCACATACATAAAGTTCACTTATCTAAGTATTCTAAGAAGACAAATTATATTTTGAGTTACATTCTTAAAGATCAGAAATCACAGCTTTTGATGAGTTTCATCTGAAGGAAAAAAAGATTAATTAGCAGGGTAATCTGATATGCATAAATAATCTCTAATCTGGCTTTGAATCTTACCATACCCGTGAAACACTTCCTAAAGTCATTAGTGATAACTTCATTTTGCTAATCAGTGGACACTTTTACAATCCTTACTATAACTAATGTGGTAAACAAGTCTCTTTATTTGAAAATAATAATGCTAAGAAGGCCTAGCTCTTTGGTCATTCTCTTATCATTAATTCTGTTCTCTGGTGCCTGGATGCCCTCTGCTCTCCAAGATTCTATTTTTGACCCACGCTCTCTTCTCACCTTCTCTGCTGACCGCTTATTCCAAGATTTATACTCAGGATTCATTGATTTAATCAGGATTTTTTTTTTCTAATCAGTAAGGTGACACACACAGAGACAACTGCCTTTGAAAGAATTTGTTACTTACTTCCTCTCAGGGCCACATGGAAAAGCACCAGACAGATTTGTTCGGAGCAAGAAGCAGAGGTGACATGAAAGCCTAAATCAGAGCTTTTATTGGGGTGATTGTGGAATAAACAGCTTAGGGTTGACGAGTTGGAATAATTCTGGTTGGCCTTCAGGTATATGGGCTGTCCCTCATTTTCTGGTAGCTGGTCCTGGATAGATTGAGGGCAAGGGAAATGCTGCTTGGTGTGTGAGTTAGGTAAGGAAGAGTCTCAGAGTACGAGCTCTAGATCATGAGTGATATAAACAAAAAAGATATAAACAATGTTAGCCATTGTAATTAATTAATGGATACCACACAGACAAATATAGACCCTAAGAAAACACAGAACACTGCTGTCCTTCCTGTCTAGTTCATTTTGTTTTATTTTAAACAAAAATCTATTAGATATCTCTTTATAAATGTAAATACCTCAATGCCAGGAGTTCAAAATTCAAGTTGTTCTCCACGTACTGCACGCGAGCTTCATCCTCTAGTCCCTATTTTGGTTGTCAACATCTTTAAACATCCAATCACCCAACTCATAAATCTAAAGGTCAGTGTTGCTTTTTCAATGACCCTGTCATGTAACAGCAATCACTATCCCTTCAGTCCTTATCTCTTAAATGCTTTTTTGATTCTCTACACTGCTTCCAATTCATAATCTCTTAATTTTTCAGTCTAACTATTATTGCAAAACCTTGTTGAAGTTCTCTCTCTCCGTCTGGTCACACAGGATAGGAACTTGGAATCCTTACCATTGTTATTGGCTTTTATAGTCTCCAGAACAAGACCAAGCTGCCTAGAAGAACACCCATAGCCTTGGTGGTAAAAGGAAATTATTTTTTTACGGCCTTATCTTCAAATAACTTTGTTTTTGTGTTTTTTTTCTACACAGTAAAATACCTGTGGTTTCTTAAAAAAAAACCCAAACATGTTATTTTATACCTCTCTGCTGTTACTTATTTTGTTCTCCTTATTTGAAATGTCCCTTACTCCCACCCATCAATGTGCAATTCTTTAAATGTTCTTCAGAACATGCTTGGACATTTACTTTAGAGAAACTTTTCTAAACCACTTTATTTCTCTGCATTACCAACTTTTTCTCTTGTATCTTCATCATAATTCTCCTAGTGTATGGTAAACATTTCTTGCAAATAATACTATATTTGACAGTAAAAGTGTCAGTATAGTTGAGCAAATCCAGTAGTTAGGGTCATCTAGTGAATAGATTCATGAAGGCTCTTGACAAGACGTCAGATATACAAAATATAATTTTTGAAATATTCTTGCAAAATGATTAAGCTGAATCTTACAAATCATCAGACAAATCCAGGATGTCGAGTTTCTATAATAGGTCAATATGAATGATATAAATGAATAGTTTAGACGTTTTTGTACCCATTGACCAACTAATTGACTTCTAGGATATAATTATTTGTTGGGACACAGAAATAAATATTAGGAATGGGTAGGGCAGGGAAGTGGAGGGTGAAAATGGAGACCAATGTACTTGAACAACAATAAAAATTAAAATAAAATAAAGTTTAAAAGATAAATAAATATTAGTATACTTATCCTTCTATTAATAATAATGACAAAAGATTTTAAAACTAATTGTGAAACCATAGGGAGATAGTTATATATTCTGCATTAACTGGGAACATTTAGATATTCTGAAAATTATACTTAAAATGAATATTTCATAAGTTGATAAGTCAGGAAAACATTCTTGATATAACATTATGTGAACAAAGCAGCAAACAAAAGTGCATATAAATCATAAATCTGAGTATATATATAAGAAGAACCATATCAAAATTGAACAAAAATGAAAATGTTTATATCTTAATGGTGAAATTACATTCCTTACATTACTTTTTAGAATTCTAAATATTCTTTTATAAATTTATGGAATCTTTGGAAACAAAATTATAATATTTAAGAAGAAAATTATAGCAGTAACATTTGCAATCAATCAATATGGTAATTGTAAATAAAGGACATCTATAAGGTGATAAAATTAGGGACTTCCAGCCAAGATGGAGGTATAGGTAGATACACTGTGCCTCCTTCTACAACTAAAAGAAGGACATCAAATTTAAAAACAAAAAACAACCAGAACTGCTAGAAAATTGAACGATATGGAAGTCAGAAAACCAAGGAGTTAAAGAAGAAACATTCATCCAGACCAGTAGTAGGGGCAGAGATGGGCAGCTGGGGTGGACAGAACTCATGCCAAGGCAATGGCTGGTGGAGCAGGCGGTCCCACATTCGAGTGCAGATAAACTGGAAAGAACAACTGGGGAGTGAGATAGACCACATCACCCAGGGTTCCAGTGCAGGGAAATACAGCCTCAAAGCCTCTGACTGAAAACACCTGTGGGGGTTGCAGCAGCGGGAGAAACTCCCAGCCTCACAGGAAAGTTTGTTGGAGAGACCCACAAGGTCCTAGAATGAACACAAACCCACCCACCCAGGAATCAGCACCAGAAAGACCCAATTTGCTTGTGGGTAGTGGGGGAAGTGACTGAAAACTAGCAGAGAGCAGAGCAAGCGGCATTGTTCCCTCTCGGACCCCTGCCCCACATACAGCGTCACAACATAGTGACGTGGGTTGCCCCCCCAACACCGGTGAATACCTAAGACTCTGCCCCTATGTAACAGATGTGCCAAGGCAAAAAAAAAAAAAAAAAGTCCCAAACTAAACAGAAAAAATACGACTAAGCACCAAAGGGATAGCAAACCTATCAGATGCGTGATTCAAAACACTGGTAATCAGGATGCTCACAGAAATGGTTGAGTATGGTCGCAAAATAGAGGAAAAAGTGAAGGCTATGAAAAGTGAAATAAAGGAAAATATGCAGGGAACCAACAGTGAAGGGAAGGAAGCTGGGACTCCAATCAATGGTTTGGACCATAAGGAAGAAATAAATATTCAACCAGAACAGAATGAAGAAACAAGAATTCAAAACAATGAGGAGAGGCTTGGGAACCTCCAGGACATCTTTAAACATTCTAATATCCGAATTATAGGGACGCCAGAAGGGGAAGATGAAGAGCAAGAAATTGAAAACTTATTTGAACAAATAATGAAGGAGAACTTCCCCAATCTGGCAAAGGAAATAGACTTCCAGGAAGTCCAGGAAGCTCAGAGAGTCCCAAAGAAGCTGGGCCCAAGGAGGAACACACCAAGGTACATCATAATTACATTACCCAAGGTTAAAGATGAGGAGATAATATTAAAAGCAGCAAGTGAAAAGGAGACAGTTACCTAGAAAAGATTTCCCATAAGACAATTTGCTGATTTCTCAGAAGAAACCTTACAGGTAAGAAGGGGCTGGAAAGAAGTATTCAAAGTCATGAAAAGCAAGGACCTACATCCAAGATTACTCTATCCAGCAAAGCTATCATTTAGAATGGACGGGCAGATCAAGTGCTTTCCAATTAAGGTTAAGTTAAAGGAGTTCATCATCATCAAACTCTTATATAAAATTTTAAAGAGACTTATCTAAGAAAAAGAAGAATAAAATTATGAATAGTAAAATTACAACAAACTCACACTATTAACAACTGAACCTAAAAAAAAAATGAAAACAAAAACAAACTAAGCAAAGACCTAAAACAGGAACAGAATCACAGAAATGGAGATCACATGGAGAGTTATCATCAGGGAAGGGGAGGGGAGGAATGGGGGAAAAGATTACAGGCAATAAGTAGCATAAATGGTAGGTAGAAAACAGACAGGGGAAGGTTAAGAATGGTATAGGAAATGGAACTTATAGGTATGACCCATGGACATGAACTAAGGGTGGAGCAGGGGACATGGGTGGGAAAGTATGTGCAGGGTGGAGGGGAATAAAGGGGGGGAAATGGGACAACTGTAATAGCATAATCAATAAAATATATTTTAAAAAGTAAAAATAAAATCAATAACATTTCCTAGAATTAACAGTCTATTATAGATTTTATAGTATATTTGATGTTCTTAAATGTAATGGAATTATACATGTTCTTAAATGTTCTGTAAACTCGGCCTTCCTTTGATTTTTCACTAAACTTACTACCAATTGCTAATATTATAAATCACCACTTGTCTACATCTTAAGCCCTGTAAAATGTCACAACTAGATTCAATAACGCAAGTACCTGATTGACAAATAAGAAGCATAATACAAAACATATTACAGTGACAAATAAGAAATAAGCTCCTAACCACCTCATTTTGATTAGGATAGCTACAATAATAAATAAAAAATACATAATAAATAAATAATAAAAACAGAGTAACAAGTATGAGCAAGGAGGTGAGGACATCGGAACACTGGTTTACAGCTGGGAGGAATATCAAATGGTGCAGTCATTATGGAAAAAGTATGGAGGTCCCACAAAACATTTAAAATATCATATGATCTGGCATTTTGTATTTGGGTTTATTCCCAAAAGAAATGAAAGCAAGAAATGGAGGACATATTTGTATACGTATGTTTGTAGCAGCATTATTTGCAGATACTAAAAGGCAGAAGCAACCCAAGTGTCCATGGATAGATGAATGGATAAAGAGAATATGATATGCACATATCATGGAACATTAGTAAGCCTTAAAAAGGAAGGAAATTTGATGTGGGCACTGGCCTGCAGTGTCCACAGCATTGTGGCTCAGATGAGACAAATTCACACGGACTACCGAGGCCAGTGGAGGAAGAGTGATGGCACAGCCACTCTCTCAAGAGGACAGTGCCCTGACCCTTGCCTCCACAGGCTTTCATTGCTTTTCTGGGCACATTACATTGAGGATGGTCCTCGTTTACTATACACACATTTGCTTTGAGTGGTTACCTTTTACAGAAAACAAAGGAGAGGATGTTGCTAATTACATCAAAAAGGAAGGATATTTGCAAGTGTAAAGGGAAAAGTGGTTGAACTGGTTACACTGATCTTTGGAAGGTCTAGCATAGATTTTGGGAAGTTACTTTAAAGATAGGCAGTAAAGATTTGCTGCCTCAATTCAAGGTGAGGGAGTTTTAGCAAAAAGCGAGTCTCAAAGCACCCTAAGTACAAAGCAGGCCTGATTCCCCTCGGGAGAACCTATCCCTCGGCATGGGTCCTGTGTGCTGGACCTCACTTTCTACTGGCCTTTCTGAGTGGGAGCTAGGCCCACACCACGCAGAACGGTCTCCTATAGAAATTCTGACATATGCTATAACATAGCTGAACTTTAAGGACATTATGCTAAGTAAAATAAGCCTGTCTGAAAAGGACAAACACTATAATTCCAATTATATGAGGAACCAATGGTAGTCGAACTCATGAAAATAAAAAATAAAGCAATGTTTCTCAAGACCTGTTGGGAGGAGGAAATGGGGAGTCATTATTTACTATATTTTGCCATGTACAATGTGCTCCTCTGTATAATGTGCACCTGTGCTTTTGGCCCAAATGTTCATGAAATTTTTTTTTTAATTTTCAATTCAATTATTTACTTATTTATATTTAGACATTTGTTTTTTGTATAATAAAGGAATTTTAGCATTAATTTTTTAATGTATTATGGTACAAGAAATTTTATGTAACAAATAATTACAAAACACAAGAACAGATACAAGGTATATCAGATCCTACCCATGTACAATGTGCATCCTTATTTTTCTCCCAAAAATTTGGACAAACGTGCATGTTATACACACTAATATACAGTAACATGTATAGAGTTTCAGATTTACAATATGAAAAGAGTTTTGTGGACAAATGGTAACACAAAATATGTGAATATAATTAATACCACTAAACAGTCATTAAAAATAGTTAATATGGTAAATGTTATATAACATGTATTTTACCACAATTAAAAAAAAGAGGTTATTAAAACAAAACAAACAAACAAATAAATAAAATAAAATACCTGAGTAGCTACAGTAATAAACACCAAGTGTAGTATAGTATCTGGTTACAGTCCCTCAAATACAGCGATTTTTCCTCACATAATAAAACGCTAATTAAAAAACATAAAATTCATAACAAATAAGACAAAGTACAGACTAGATACCACTGGCTTATTAAAATTATAGAAAGTATTGACTGGAGAATATAAATATATATCTAAGCATAGCAGGCTTTAAAATAACATTTAGAAACTTTATGACTTAGAGATCAAATTCAGATGTTTTACTTATTATATCTTTTTAATGATGTTATTCAAGAGTGCAGAAGATACTGGATAGGTTTTTTTTTAATGTTGAAAGGAATTAAACAAACATTGAAATGAAAGAATAATGTTGACAATTTAATTTCTTTATTAAAGTGTTCTATGTGAGTGTAATTTTTTTCTAGCATAAGGCCTCACAATAGAGTGGAATGGGTATATAAGTACTCTTGAGAATAATAGATTTGCCGTTAAATTTCATTCCACTTCTTACGAATAAAAAGATTTAGATATGTGGCTTGTCTTCTCCGGGTCTCAAATTTTCTACTTAAAGTGGTGGTAATAGAACTGGCCTACTGAAGTTATTAGGAATTTTTAAGGCACATTTAAATTGCACAGTGCTTTTTAACTACTTTTACAGATATTCCTCAGTTTAGCTAAAAATTAAAATTGAACATATGAGAATCATTCAGAGAATGGTAATGATCATGTGTTTCAATACTGAGAGAACTTAGGTATAGAAGATCCCCAAAATAGATGTCAACCTACATGAATAGTGAATGAGTTTTCTTATTAGGAGTATAATAACACATCCAATTAGTATGGTGAGAAGATAATACATATTTTTGAGTGAGGAATAAAGTAATTAAAAATAACTAAGAAATTTAAATAAAGAGGTTGATATTTTTGATTCTCTTCTTAGCAATGGTTCTTTGAAATGAATAGAGACAATTGTGAGACATTCCAGGTCAACCTAGATGATGACACGGTAGGCCCCTGAGCTCCTCTCCTTCCACAGATGCATTGAATATACAGCTGTATGTGGGGCAATTCTGCTAAAAGAGATGCGGAATCTACTTGAGCAACTTCTACACATTGAATGAATAAGAAAATACCCACATCAAACCGGGTAGGAAAGGATGAGACACGTTCTTGCCCTGAACCCCATCCCCAGCATAGCACCATACAGTAAAGAGCGAACCCTCAATGCTCAGTTTCTCCCTGTGAAACAAAGGGTTTGAATGCCACGTGTAACACTCTTACTTTTCAACTCCACCAAATCATCAGATCCTGAAACACCTTGCTCTGAAAACCAATGGGCTTCTGTTAGAAGACCCCCAAGACTGTAGAAAACAACAAAGAAACCCTTTTTTTAATTGATTTTTTATTCAATTTTTTTATTTAAGTATAGTTGGTATACAACCTTATATTGGTTACATTAGTTTCAGGTGTACAATATAGTGATCAACATTGTTATTCTTTCCAATGCGATCACCCACACTAATTCTAGCAATCATCTGTCATCATGTAAACTTATTACAATAGTCTTGATTATATTCCCCCTCCCTTTCTTAATAGGTGTGCAAGCACTCACAATCATGCCTTTTCTCTCTAGCAACTCCAATAAAATGCCCTAGAAGGAACTAGTACAATTGTCTGGTTTCCACGCCACCGAAGGGTCTTTAAGACAAAGAATGTTATGTGAGACAAAGAAGGTAATTAAATAATCATAAAGGAGTCATCTCATCAAGAGAATATAAAATTGTACATATTCATGTACCCAACATAGATGCATCTACGTATATAAAAATATATTAACAGATCTGAAAGGAAAAATACACAGCAATACAACAATAATAGGGGACTTCAATACTCTACCTTCAACAGTGAATAGATCATTCAGACCGAAAATCAATAGGAAAACCGTGGACTTGACTAATACTATAGACAAAACGGACCTAACATACATACAGAACATTCCATCCAAGAGCAGCAGAAAACACATTCTTCTCAAGGGCACGTGAAACATTTTCCAAGACAGAGCATTCATCAGCCTCCAAAAAAGCCTTAATAAATTTAAGAAGCCTGAAATCATGCCAAACACCTTTCTAGATACAATGGTATGAAATTATAAATCAATTATAAGAATAAACCACACATGCAATCAGGAGTTGATATCCAAAAAATATTAGAAACACATACAACTCAATAGTAATAAAACAAATCACCCAATTAAAAAAATTCAGTGGACGTATATAGACATTTTCCAAAGAAGACATAGAGATGGCCAAAGAAAAGTGAAAAGATGCTCAACATCAGTCATCATTAGGGGAATGTAAATCAAAACAACAGTGAGATATCACCTCACATTTATTAGAAGAGATAGTATCAAAATAATAATGAGTGTTGGAGACAATATGGAAAAAAAGGAACACTTGTGCTCTGTCAGTGGGAATGTAAACTGAACAGCCGCTGTGGGTAGAAAACACTTAGTGTAGAAAGGCAACTGGTAATTTTTTCAAATAAGAAAAATCTCAGGGAATATAGCTTATGTAAGACTGTTGCAGACAGATGGGAAGGGAAGGATGATGAAATCTATCCAACCAATAGCTAAATCAGAAATAAAGAACACAGGAATTGAGAAGCAATTAGGGAACATTAATTCTTTTAACTACAGAATTAGCTCTAAACAAGTATAAGAATTAGGATCATAGAATAAAATGTAAATCTTATAAATACAAATAGAAAAGCAATTTAAAAATACTAAGTCCATCCTTTCCTTTCATTTCTCCTGATTTAAACTGAAAAATGTAATTTGAAAAATAACATTACTTCAATTTTAATTCTTTATGGTCTTTTACCTTTAGATTTTATAGAAATAATAGCTCTTCCAGCAAAAAGAAGAGGGAAAAAAGTTTACTTGAAATTTGAAAATTACACCCTTTCATTATAATATTTTTCTTCTGTTAAATGCTAGTGAAAATAATACCACCTATTATTTTTAAAGGTATATGTAGTATCAATTGTTTTTATAAAGTTATTACTATTTACCTATCCACCCATCTCTTTAGATAGCAAAACTGTCTTTGGAATCCTGTTAACAGTGACTATGTGTAGAAAACTGAGAAAATCCATTGCTTTCTTTATGTTTTTATATGTTGCTTAATACAAGGGATAATGGGTCATTGTCATAACAAGTTAAGGCAGGAAACACATATACTCCCCTCTTTGCAAGAGTGATAAAAGAGAAAGCAATACAAAGTTGATCACTTTGGAAAAGGAAGTCCCTGTAAGGAGCTGGGACTCAAGAGCAAGTATACAGCATTGGTTATGATATTAGTTTACCATTAATTATGCTTCTCTAGAGGGTATGTAGAGTATCCCCCTTGAGTTGTTCTGAAATATTCAGAGTTTGATGCTAACTAATATAATATGTTCCCACTGGCCTCAGGACTTATCAACATAAAACTGATTTATTAGGGACGGAGTATAGATTTTGACCTTCTTTCTAAATAACAAAATGTTTCTGGAGTGACAAAAGGGCACCTATTCTTGGAGAAGCCCTGTCAATTACAAATGTGAAATTCAACAAGTTCCTCAAGGCTTTATTTGCATAAGTGTGTCCATATGGTGAGGTCGTATCATCCATAAGAGACACTGTTTCACATTTCCATATGTTCTTTCAGAATCAGAGAGAAAGATGACCTACAACCACTGCAATCCTTAATTTGAAACAAATTCCACTGGAGCTGATAAATAATGGGAAAAGTTTAGCAGAATATCACATCCCTAAGCAGAAATGCATACGTATGTCAAATAGGTCATTTTTTCCGGATATCAATGCATTATTTCTATAGTTGAGGTAGTGTGCCTTAGCTTATTTGCCTTGCCCAGAACCTATTACGTAGGATCAGCCTGTACAATCCCTCCCCCCACTCCCACCGTCCATACTATGTTGCTTGGATAGCATCATTCCCTTCTCCCAACATGGAATAAACTCCTATCTGCTGCTTATCAAGTCCTTTGCACCTTCAAGACTCTGCTCAGGTTCTGTGCACTTGCGCCAGCTACGTCTACAGTCCCAGCTTAGGCTGACACCTTCCCCTCTAGGATCCACTTACATCAGCCATCAGGAGATCACAGGTTAAGCGTCTGGGCTCTGCAATCAAATGATTTAGATTTAAATCCCAGCACTATACTTACCAGCTCTGTGACCTTCATCAATTATGTAATGTGTTTGTGTCTGATTCCTCAACTGTAGAATGTAGTCCAGAATTGTTTCCATAATTAAATGGAATTCTATCTGTAAAGCATTGCTGCGGTCACCACCATTTTTTAATGGAGGCATAACTGACACATAAACTGTGTAAGTTTGAGGTGTACAATGTATTGATTGATACATTTATGTATTGCAATATAATTACCACCAAAGATCACATCACTTAATTATCGTTGCTTTTCTGTGTGTGTGGAGAGAACGAGTAAGATCTAGTCTCAGCAGCTTTGAAGTTTCTAACACAGCATTGTGGACTCTCATCCCTATGCTGTGCATCAGATCCCAGAAGTTATTTACCTCCTACTTTCAAGTGTATATCTTTAAACATCTCTCTCATTCACACCTCGCCAGTCCCTGATAACCACCATTGTGCTCTCTGTTTCTAGGCACGTGGCTTTTAGATTCCATGTGTAAGTGATATCACAGTGTTTGTCTTTTTATATCTGACTTACCCCACTAGGCATAAAACCCTCAAGGTCCATCCATGTCACATGACAGGATTTCTTCTTTCATATGACTAAATAATAATCCATTGTAGATATACACACACATCTTTTTATTGTTACTTTATTACAGTTGTCCCAATTTTTCCCCCTTTGCCCTCCTCCACCCAGCCCACCCCCCAGCTCCCACAGTCAATCCCCACACTGTTGTCCATGTCCATGGGTCACTCATACATGTTCTTTGACTAGTCCCTTCCCCTTCTTTCCACCATTAACCCCTACCCTCTCCCCTCTGGCCATTATTAGTTTGTTCCACATTTCCATGCCTCTGGTTCTACTTTGCCCTTTAGTTTATTTTGTTCATTAGATTCCTCTAATAAGTGAGATCACATGGTATTTGCCTTTCAACAACTGTCTTATTTCACTTAGCATAATATTCTCTAGTGCCATCTACACTGTTGCAAAAGGGAGGAATTCCTTGTTTCTTTCTACTCCATATTATTCCATTGTGTAAATGTACCACAGTTTTTTGATTCACTCATCTACTGATGGGCACTTAGGCTATTTCTAGGACGTGTCTATTTTAACTAGCACTGCTATGAATATAGGGGTGCAAAAGTTATTTTGAATTGGTGTTTCATATCTTTTTTGTTCATTCATACATCAGCGGACGCTTAGGTTGTTTCCATATCTTAGCTATCATGAATAATGTTGCAATAAACACGGGAGTACAGATACGTCTTCAAGATCCTATTTTCATTTCCTTCACATATATGAGGTCTGTCCAGAAAAAAGTCCATCCACTGTTAATATAATAAGAATGGTTTGCATGACATCGATGCAACTTGGCAGCCAAGGAGAGTGGACTGGAATGCACATGTGTGAACAATGATGACTTCACTGTTCTAGTCAGTGGGGGTGGTAGACACCATTGAGTGAGCATGTGCACTGTATGGCCATTGCACTCACAATGACTGAGCTAGTAGAGCAACAAATCGGCATCAGATTTCATGTTAAGCTTGAACATTCCTCCACGGAAACTATCCAGATGGTTCAGAAGGCCACATGTACGGGTAACTGGTGATTGGCAGCTTCATCGTGACAACGCACCTGCTCATGCATCATGTCTTATTCAGAGTTTTTTGGGAAATATCACATTACCCAGATGGCTCAGTCTCCCTAGAGCCCAGATTTGGCACCCTGAGACTTCTGGCTTTTTCCAAAACTAAAATCACCTTTGGAAGGAAAGAGATTTCAGACCACTGATGAGATTCAGGCAAATATGATGGGACAGGTAATGGTGATTAGGAGAATGGTGTGAGGTCCCAAGGTGCCTACTTTGAAGGGGACTGAGGTGTCATTGTCCTATGTAAAGTGTTTCTTGTATCTTCTTCAATGAGTATCTCTATTTTTCATTTTACATGGCTGGATACCTTTTGGACAGACCTCACATACTGAGAAGTGAAATTATTAGGTCACATGTTAGCTCTATTTTTAATTTTTTAATAAACCTCCACCTTGTTAGGCATAGTGGCTGAACCAGTTTACATTTCCATCAACAGTGCATACAAGTTCTCTTTCCCCATATCCCTGTCAGTACATGTTTTCTCTGGTCTTCTTGTTGATAGCCGTTCTAACAGGTGGGAGGTGATGCCTCATTGTAGTTTTCATTTGCATTTCTTTAGTGACAAAGGATGTTGAACAAAACTTCATGTGTGCTAGTTTAGTTTTCCCAAAAGAATTACCAACTTCTTAGTGTCAAATCTATTTCTGATGTCCAGTACAGTAATAGGCACTGTAGGTATTAAATAATTATTGACTCATTCACAATGTTGCCAAAAAGTACTGGCCTAAAAAAGAGAAAAACAAGGCTTATTTTTTCTCTGAATTGCCACCAAGAATCAATGATCTTGAAGAGTCATTACCTCTCTGGGCTTCAATGTCCACATGGATAAAAATAAAGCAAATGGTTAAAGCCAAATGGTTTAGATGGTTAAGACTGTACACATAGCAAGTCCTCTATGGGAACTATGTGGATGAGAGCTTATATACAGAGGGAAGATGCTAGAGAGAAGTCCTTTTTCTATCTATTTCGTCTAAATTTAAAACTACACCTTTCTTTTCCTTTTTTACAGTTAAAAAAAGCAAACAGTCTTTACTTACAAAGGAAAGCCTATACCCCTAGAGTCAATTCTTTCTCATCAAGCAGAGATGAGTGTAAAAAAATTAACACATGACCAAACACATCTTGGAGACTGTCCAGGGTAATCTGTGAGATTCCATGAGCTTTCAAACGCCAGGCAGCAGCTTCTAATGCGGTACACTCTGGCTCTGTGCATCTCGTGCATTTGCAAAAACTCTGCTTTACATGCAGGTTTATCAATAAAAATGCCACCAGAAAACAGCTTTGGAATTTTAATCTCTTCTTAAAATTAAAGGTTTCCTCAAGACAGGCCTGGAATTGGTTGTGTCTGAATGCCATCCACTTTTATTATACAAGAAATTTTCTTGCAGCTGCTAAATCCTAATTTTGCCAAAGTTAAAAAAAAATGCAGCTCTGCATTTCTCATCATCAAAAGCAGCATAATTTAGGCCTTTTTTGTGTTAGTCATGAATTGTCTCTCCTGTAAGCTTGCAATGTCATAATATTCTTTTCGATTAATGAGGATCCCTACAATTGCAGAGTAGAAGCCATCAGTACGCACGGGAGAGCCTGTGTAATGCAGAAGTTACCATGAATGCTAATGCATTAGCTGAGAATTACAAGAGAAATTACTGCTGTAACCACATGCAAAAAGCGTACAACTAAAAGGTAGACAGCTTTCCCATCTCTCAAAGCAATTCTAGGTAGAAAGTGAGCAACCGCAGGGGGTTTTCCATTTTTATTTTTTACATATTGTACATAATACTTTAGATTTTGTAAGTCTTTAAAGCTCTATAGAATGCAATGCCTTTACTAACCAGTTTGCACATAAGAACAGAAACATGTACACAATTCATATAAATTCAGCACAGTTCCCTTTTCTCTCAAAACTGGATAATTATAGTGTGTGGCACATACCTTATTGATTCTTAGAGTAGAACCAGAACAGGAAAGTTTGTTCTAGTCTCTCTCTGCTCCAATTCACCCTCCATTCTGCTTCCAGGTAAGGCTACCTTTTAAAATAAATATGATCATATATGTGGAATCTAAAAGAATAGTACTTATAAAAGCAGAAAGTAAAATGGTAGTTGCCAGGGGCTAGGAGTAAAGGAAGTGGAGAGCTGTTGCCCAACGTATACAAAGTTCCAGCTATACAAGATGAATAAATTCTGGAGATCTAATGTGCAACACGGTGACTATAGTCAATAATGTTTGAGTGTTATATGCTGTTGAGTCAGCTCTGATGCCTAGCAAGCCTGTGAATGAGGGGTGTCCACAGTGTCCTGTCCTCAACAGCTCTGCTCAGCTCCTGTAGCCTTCTGCCTACGGCCCTCTTAGAGAGTCAGTCCATCTCATATTTGGTCTTCCTTTTTCCTTCTGTCTTCTAGTTTTCCAAGCACTGTTGTCTTTTCCAAAGAACCCTGCTTTCTCACGATGTGGCCCAAGTAGGACAGCTTTAGTTTTATCATTTTTGCCTTTAACAATATTTTAAGCTTAATGTGTTCTGGCACTCACTTGCTTATCTTTCTAACAGAGTGCTCATAAAGCTATCTTCTAACATCACTATTTCAATTTATTTTCCTATCAGCCTTCTTCACAGTCCAACTTTTGCATCACATATAGTAGTTGGGGATATGAGGTTGTGGATGACTTTATCTTTGTTCTCTTATGACACATCTTTGCTCTTGGTGATCTTTCCCAATTCTTCCATTTTGCAGACTGCTCTTGATTTCTTGGCTGCAGTCTCCATTAAAATTGACGACTGAACCAAAGTAGGCAAAATCTTTCACAATTTCAATGTCTTTATTGTCCATGTCAAAGTTGTATATTTATTCTGTAGGTATAGTTTTTGTCTTCTTGTTGTTCGAATGCAGTCTTAATTTGGCACTTTCTTCTTTCACTTTCATCAGAACTCTTTTCAAATCATTGCTACTTTCTGCCAGTAACTCGGTGTCATCTGCACATCTGAGGTTACTGATATTTCTTCTACCAATTATTATTCCTCCTTCCTCGAATCTTGCCCAGTTTTTTGTATGATGTGTTCTGTATACAGATTAAACAAATAGGGAGAAAAAAATGTACCCTTGCCTGGTGCCTTTACCTATAGGAAACGATTCTGCCTCTCCCTGTTCTGTCCTGACAGTGGCTTCCTGTGCACAATACAGGTTACCCATGAGACAATCAGGTGATGAGCGACACCCATGTCTTTCAGAGCAACCCAAGGCTTTTCATAATCCATGCAGTCAAAGGCTTTACTTTGTGCATAAAACATAGGGTAAACCTCTGAAATCCTTGGAGCACTCCAGTCCCCAATGAATGTTTACAATTTTACCCCAAGTGCCTTTCTTTTCTGGATCCAGCTTGAAAATCCAGCATTTCCTACTCCACAGGAAGTAGAAGGCTTTGTGGCAACACCCTGACCAGCACTTCATTTGCATGCTGAAGTCAGACCAGCGGCTCTATGATCACTGTGTTTCTTGGCATCTCCTTTCTTGATGATTGGGATGCATACTAACTGTTCCCGGTCTAGAGCCTATTTTCTCACATATTTGTTGACATATTCTGGTTAGCATTTTGATAAATTCAGTCCCTGGGGCTTGAAATAATTCTATCGGTATCCCATTTCCCCTGCTGATTTATGTCTCCCCAATACATTCAAGGGAGCTTTTGATTTGCTTTCTAGAATTACAGGCTCTTCCCCATAGAAATCTTTTTCAAAGGTATCTGTCATCCTTTGTCCTCTGTGTAGATTTCAGTATACTGTTTTCCTCAGGTCAGATAACATGCCTCCCTATTGGTCACTCACCATTCCTTGTATCGGTTTGAATTATCCTTTTATTTCTTGAATCTTTTGGTAGAAACCTCTTGTTTTTCCTTGTTTGTTGTTCTCTTTTATCTTCTTGCGCTGGCTATTATGATAGTTCTCTTTCTCTCTACCTAATGGTCGTTGAAAAACGGCTTTTGGAGGCAACCCTGCTTTTGTCGTCTCTTCCTTTTGCTTCTCACCTGTCTGTAAACCTTTTTAGTGTTTCTTTTGTCACACACCTAGATTTTCTTCCCATTTTTACTTCTGGCATTGCCTTTTCACATTGTTTTCCAATAATATTGCTACTTTTAATCCATCAATTTCTTAGTCAGTTAAGTTTAACATGCAAATCTGCTTTTATGGGCACTTTAAATCCATATAGGATGTTATTTATGTTATATTTTGGCAATACAGTTTTTTTGGTGCTCTTTTTCAGCTTTCGTCTAATGTTTCACATTAACAGTTTGTGGTGAGTACCACAGTCTGCTTCTGGTTTGTTTTGGCAGGAAGAACATCCCTTCTCCATCTCCTGCTTCCAGTTACACAGTCTATTGAGTGTCTGCATTGGTCATCCGGTGATGTTCACGCGCAGTTGTCTGCACGCTTGTTTGAAGCATGGGTTTGCAATGGACACGTTGTTGGCCTCCCAGAAATCCGTGAGCCAATCTCCTGCTTCGTTTCTGACTCAGGCCAAATTTTCTGATACTTTTGATTCTGTTTTATTTCCTATTTTGCATTCCCTCCACCTATAATTATCAGCAGGCCTTGTTTTGTTATGTAATCGAATTCTTCTTGGATACTTACACAAACGCTTTCCCTTTCAACTTCTTCAGCTCCTCTAGTTGGAGCATAGACTTGCGTGATGCTCATGTTCATAAAATTTCCTAGCAGTATGACTGATATTATTTGGCTAGACCTTGTGGTGTACACTCTACCTGTTTGTACTATATCTTGCCACAGTAAAAGCCACTCCATTTCTTCAGAACGTGTCATTTCCAGAGGAAAATGCTTTGTAGTTGTGTGACTGAAAATGTCCCATTCCAGTCTCAGTTTGCTAACACCAAACACCACGATGCTTAGACGTTCCATTTCTTGCTACAATTTCCAGTTAACCTGGTTCGTGCCTTTTATATTCCATGTTATGATTGTATGCGTTGTACAGTATCACTCTTTCCTTTAGCCTTTCACATCAGCCGCTGTGTGTCCTTTTAGTTTTGCACTAGACCTGCAGGGGCACTTACATTTTGTAGGTGTTTGGTGATGTGACAACACAGAGCGGAGCACATGCGGATTGGACCCGCCCGCACGCTGTGCAGCAGAAGGCGATGGTAAACGGCTGCTGCGCTTTCTTATTTTTTTATTTTATTTTGCGTTGGAAACCCTATGATGAGACATTCTGAAATGAAATCGTTAATTGTACTGTATGGTATGTTTGAAATTTGCTAAAAGAGTAGATCTCGTGTTCTCTCTCTTCCTCTCTCCCTCCGCCTCGCTCTCTCTCTCTCTCTCTCACACACATAAACACACATAATGGTAACTATGTGAAGTGATGGATGTTAATTAGATTGATGGTAGTGATCATGTCACAAAGTATACATATATTAAATAATGTTGTGCATCGTACCCATACACACATTTTGGTGGTGAATTATACCAAGGAAAACCAAGGAAAATAAATAAAATTAAAAATGAATGTTTCACTCCCATGTTTTACAGCCATGGACAAAGTTCACATTCTCTAGTTCGGTAACTGAGTTATCTAAAATTTGCTTTTGCATCCGCACTTCTTCCAGGGGCCCTCACTCTACATGTGTAAAATTTCCTCTCTCCTCTGTGTCTTCGTGTGTAGTGTTTTGATAACTGAAAGCCCCATTATAGCCCGGTGAAGTCTCCCTCCTGTGTAATTGCTTTTGTCACTTTATCACCAACAACACTTTCTGCGCCAGCTCTTCTAATGAGCACTACATTGAATTAATGTGGTTGTTTGTCCACTTTCCCTGTGAAACTGCCCTACCCAATGAAATGGCTTTCAGACACTTGTCACTGCTTATACTTCAATTAATCAAGATAAAATAAATTAACAAATTTATTTCCTTAGTTACACTAGCCATATACCAAGTATTCAGTAGCCACATATGGCAGATGACTAGCAAAGAGGACAGTGTAGGCATAAAATATGTCCATCATCATAGAAAGTTCTCTTGGACAATGCCACTTTAGAATATGAGAGCATGGGCCATTCTGTGTCTCTTAGAGGTCAGGCAGAAAAGAGAGGAAACCCCATAGTGAGAGGAACAGTGACCCCAAAATGATATGGTCAATTCCTAACTCCCAGTACCTGGAAATGTGACCTTATTTGAAGTAGGGTCTTTGCACATATAATGAAGAATCTCAAGATGGAAATCATCCTGGATTGAGGGTAGCCCCTTAACCCAATGACTGAATGTCCTCCCCATGAGAGAAAGGAGGAGCTGAGGGAGAGAAACAGAAGAAAAAGCCATGGAAGATAGAGACAGATCAAAATGATGTTTCTACAAGCCAAAGAATGCCAAGAATTGTGGGCAACCACCGGAAGCTAAAAGAGAAGCATGAGACAGAGCCTCCCCCAGAGCCTCCAGAAGGAACCAGCTGTAACGGCATCTTGTTTTCAGACTTGTTATGTCCTGACTGTCAGGAAATAAGTATCTGTTGTTTTAAGCCACCCAGTTTGTGGCAATTTGTCACAGCAGCCATTGAAAGCTAATGTATCTATCCCCTTCCTAACAGAGATGTTGTAAGGACACTGAAGTTGCAACAGAGGAAATTAAATGTAGGGATTCTGTTACACAGATGACCAGAGGCAGTGAGAGAGGGACGGGGGCCAGTGAGGTAACTGTCAATTAGCAGTAGCAGGAAGCCACCCTCCACCAAGCCAGAGACATAAAGGGGACAGAAAATTATTGAGAAGTTTCTGGAGCCCAGGGGCTCACAGCAAGCTTGAAGCTATGAGGGAGACACACTGATCTTATTAAAATATGACAAATTCTGGAAAAAATTATACATTGTTGTTACATATTATGTCTGTTGACCTGATATAGAATAAATTATTGTAATAAAAGTTTACAAATGCATTTGTTCTTTTCTTTGTCCCTTCTTAGTTACCCAAGTCATTATAGATAAAATATCTTTTCCTTCTCCCCTGATTTCTCTAAGCACTTGAGTAAGTTCTGATCAGAGGACATTCCCCACCACCCCAGAACACTCAGAATGTGGCTTTCCAAATGTGGGGTACTTCTAGTTTTGTATTCAAAAAAAATTACTGTAAAAGCAACTTTGCTTTCCTGCACGCTCAACCCTGGCCAGGTTTTCTGTGGCCCAACTGATTTCGTGGTTTTGGAACTCGGTGCTCATTGGCCATCATGGCCTTTCTCTTCCCCTCACAGCCCCTCCGACCTATGTCAAATCACTAAATTTTCCACCAGAACTGTGGCCCCTTTCATTTCCTTTATACAGGGTGGGACAAAGGTAGGTTTATAGTTGTTCATGTGGAAAATAATACAATAATTAATAAATAATATTACAAAAAGAAACTTTGTTTCACATACTCACAACTGTGAACCTACTTTTGCCCCATCCCGTATTACCATTCTCACATATAAAAATGCCTTTCTTTTTTTATTTTTTTTTTTGTGGAAACTGTTGCCTCTGCTCTGAGAGACTCTTCTTGTTGACCTCCCCATGCGACTTTACATTTCCCAAAGCTTCTATTTCCATTTAAAACAGCTTCTATGACTCTAGATCGGAGCTTATTTAGGTAAGCATGCTTAGTGGAGGGAATAGTTTTTTGTCCACCCTTCTGCTGCCCAATCTATGTTAATCATATGAGATTGGGAAGCATCTGTATGTAAGTACACTTTAGACTCATGGGATGTTCTCTGAACTACCTCGGTCTAGTAACAGCAGAAGTGATGAGCACGGTTATAAGGAATATGGGGTTGCAATCCAGCTCCGACATGTACCTGTGCTGGAACCATGGGCAACTCATTAAGCTTGCCATGTCTTAGTTTTCTCATCTGTAAATATGAAAAAAGTGCCTTTCACATAGGTTCCTTAGATTAAGCTAGATATTTATAAAATACATAGAATATAGTAAGTGCTTAATTGATGTCATTTATGGTACTATTATTTTCTTCTCCTCCTCTTTCTTCTTCTTCCTTCTTCTTCTTCCTCCTCCTCCTCCTCCTCCTTCTTCTTCTTATTATTATTTATTAGGAATTAGGACTAGAAGCACGGGTGGTGAAGGGAAGAGGTAAGTTGTAGAAATGTGATCTGTACTGCAATTTGAACGATGACACAGTCATGAAAAGTATGAAGGAAAATGCACCTACAATAGTTTGTTTCCTGGATGTACACATCGAAGAGGTTTCAGAGGTCTAACCTGATCACTGTGTCAAGCTAATTTCACATATCCATCATAGCATGCATTCCTTACTGCAAACTCGCGGGTTAGATCTTCACACCTTCCTCTCACACGTGGAGGGACTGAGGTGCAGAGAAACTAAATATACACACAACGGAAACCCTGAGGGCTGCGGACCCACGCATGCGGATACAAGGTTTCATCCCAGCTCCGCTACTTACCACTCGTGTAGTACTGTGGAAACCATAGTATCTTTCAGAGCCACAGATTTTTCATGTGTGAGATGGTGCTAAGACTACTCATACCTCTGAATTGGGTAAGGAGTCGAGATTCTTATATGTACTGTGTGTGATGTTTCACGTACTATAGCCTCTCAATAAATGGTTGTTATTTTTATTGTTGTGTTATAATCCTTTGTACAGAAACTAGTTTATCTGGTGTCCTGGCCAAGTGGAGACACCTAATTACAAGCAGCCATAGAATTCTGAACTTCTCCTTCACAGTATCGTATCTACAGTCACGATTCCTCTGTTAGAAATAACGTTACAGGAGGGTAAGACGCATATTTATCTTCCTCCGCATCGTATCTTCAATGCCCATCTTGCACGTTTAGGTGCTGAAAAATTATGGTGTATCTGACGGCCGATTTCAGAGCAGTGTTCTGGGCGGAGAAGAACGTCCGCTGCGCGCAGCAGGGCAATGCTCACGGTGAGCGTGCGTGTATCAGAAATAGCCATGCATCTTCCATCATGAGCAAAATGCAGAGATTTCAGAGGGGGAGTGTGCTTATAAATGTCAAGAAAATTGGAGCTAAGAGGTCTGTCCTGAAGTGTCAGTGTATATTCTGAGACAATTTTTAGAATTGTTTACAGTCCTTGATTTCTTCCATCTTTCTTCTCTGAGTGCAGGTCCAGCTCAGTAGTTTATCACTCTCACAACGACATGTTTCCACTCACAGGGAGGTCTTCTGTTCCCTCAGGTGTAATTAGCAATCCCACACAGGAAATACGTGCGTCAGAACAAATGCCATATCATATGTTTGCGTCTGAAGGGAGCGGACTGGGAGAGGACTAAAATGTAGAACAGACCATATCCAAGCAGGCTCCACTTTCCCTACCTTAACAAAGGCTTTGCAAGTTCAGCCTATAATTTATGGGTTTCCACATGAATAAGGAAAAGACGTGTAGGTCCCATTAGCGGATGAATATATACCCAGTTTCGCTGGGGTAGTCCCAGTTTTCCTGAGATAATACTAGGTGTGCCCATTGTTCTACAGTAATTATCATCTTTTAGATCAATCTAGAATTAACAACGGGATGACCCAAGGACAAAATGTCTAAAGTTAAGTAAACAAACGTTTTAAACTTTCATGTTTAGAGAGCCCTGCAAACCAAATGAGTTGGGAAATAACTTGGGAAAGACTAGTAACTTTAGGAATAGCAGATTTCTGAGATGCTTAATAACCATGAAAGACTACAAAAAGCCACAGAATCAGGATGTGGGGAACATGAGGAGAGAAAGGACTTTAGTCACAGCCAACATTTGTCTGTAGCTTTCTCCTTTTATGGACTGTACCTATATCATTTTTCTCTTTCCTCCACCTGTTCAGTAGATACCGATCTCTCTGTAGATATGTGGCAGACACGGAGGGCTGTTCAGTCAAAAATTCCCGGGGAGGCATTGTGTTCAAAAAGGTAGACCGGCATATGCGAGGTGTCAGTCAGGTCAAAAGGGAGTGCTGCTCCCTTTTGCTATGTATGGGTTTGGAGTAGCACATGGCTGGATTTTTACCAGCGTGATCTGAGAGTACGTGCATGAAAGCGCTCTTGGAAAGATTTTCTTCCCCCATCAAAAGAAAAAAGTATTGGAAGAAGTCTCCCTTTCTTCCTCCCTTTGAATGTGACACGTGGTGCTGTGTTGGCCGTCTTTTAATTGTGAAGCAAAAGTCAAGAGAATGAAAATCAGAATTCTTCCTCAAGAATTTTGACTTGTAATAAAGTACTTCTAGCTCACCCTAGCTAGTCTTTGCTTAAGAAAAAGAAAAGAAAAAAGGAAAGAAAAAAGTGAACCCTGGACCTGGAACTGACAGCAACATTAGGCAAATGCTACTCGTCAGCATAAAATCTTCAGTGGTTTCCTATCTCATCTGACGTAAAAACCAAAATTTTACCATTGCCTGAATGACCCTACATGATCTGTCCCTGATTTTCAGTCTAGTCTCGGTTCTCATTTGCTTTTCCACTGCTCATACGTTTCATAAATACAGAATTCCTTGCAGTCCCTGAGAACAAGCCTCAAATCTCCTTATTTGCTGTTAGAGATACCTGGATGGCTTACTTTCTTACTTAATACAATAGAGGCTTTTCCTCAAATTATAATAAACAAACAAACAGACAAACACTTTGTATTTCATTCTGTTATCATGGTATATATTTCCTTTTCAAAATCTATTGATTGGCATCTTATGCATTATTTTATGTATTTTATTACATAGATTGTTGTTAGTCTGCCTAAACTATCATAGAAAATCTGTTATATTGGAGCCTTTGTGCTCTGTTAAATTTTTCCCACGGCCTAGGACAATGCACAGCTAAGAGTAGTTACCAATATATCTGTTGAATGAATGAAGACATGAATGACTCTGATAATTTTTCTGCCACTCCCATGTTGACTTGAGTTCTCTCTCCACTAATGACTTCTATAGCCAGCTGTAAGCAGATAAATAAAAACTCCCACACTCCTTACCTCCCTCCTTTTTGTTCTCCAGATATAAGGAGTAGGAGGAAGAAAAAAGAACAATAAAGCCACTTAGAATAATGAGCTTCAAGTCTCTGCACAATTTTACTTTTGATTTTATTTGTGATTAGTATCTGGGTCAAAGACCCAACTACAAAGAAAATATAAGGGAAATTCACTGGTGTTTTGAAATTTTATCCTGAAGCCGTACACGTAGCATTTCTGCAGGGCATGTCTAAGCCTTTTTGAATCATCATTTGGGCTGCTGTGTCTCTCCATTGTCCACTATGTGGACCCAAAATCCCCAGTGAGGACAACGCCCATTAATCATCTTTGTTACACACCCACAGATTTAAATCTTTAGGGTTATAGGAAAGTTCAAAAAAAAAAAAAACGGTTACTTTAGATTTTACTCATATGGTAGCGTGTCCTTTTAGCCACTGCCATGGTCCGAATTATTTTGTCCCCTCGAAATTCATATGGTGAAAACCTAATGCCCACCGTGATGGTATTAGGGAGTGAGGGCTTCAGAAAGTGGATTTCAGAACCAGGTCATGGGTGAAAAGCCCTCGTGAATGAAGTTAGTTCCTTACGAAAGGCTCCAGAGAGATATCCTTACTTCCCCCCTTCTACCATGTGAGAATACAGCAAGAAGTCTGTCACCAGGGCCCTCACTCAACCACACTGATCTTCAACTCAACCCTCCAGAATTGTAAGAACTAGATTTCCAATGTTTATAAATGACCTATGTGTGGTATTTGTTAAAACAACTCAAATGGGCTAAAATAGCACTGGGTTGGAAGATATGAGTGAAAGATTCTGGACTCAATCACCTCACAATCATCACTACCCTCTGATTCTGACCCTCTAGAAAATTTGACTGTATCTTCTTTCTTTCTTTCTTTCTTTCTTTCTTTCTTTCTTTCTTTCTTTCTTTACTTTATCTTCTTTAAATCTTTGTAGTCCCACATGTAAGATCTCTGCTTCTAGCTGGTCAATCTTATTTCCAAGAACTATCCACACAATTCTGGTTGTTAAAGTGAGAACAACAGTGTCTTTCAAGCAAAGACCTTTCCTGTAAAAATATGTCAAAGTCTTCTGCATCTCCACCATACTGGGAAAGCATTACAAACATTCAGAAGTCATTTAGGCTAGTTAGAGTCAACAAAGTTCCACTATCGGGGAAATCTACCCAAGAAAACTTAAT
This sequence comes from Desmodus rotundus, assembly GCF_022682495.2. Taxonomy (NCBI): domain Eukaryota; kingdom Metazoa; phylum Chordata; class Mammalia; order Chiroptera; family Phyllostomidae; genus Desmodus; species Desmodus rotundus. The sequence continues at coordinate 70,603,503 of NC_071389.1, read as the reverse complement.
CAGCATATTCAAGAAATGTGTGGTTTTGGTTAGAAGTCCCTGATTAACCATGGAATTTAAGCTTTGAGAATTCCTTAAGATAAAATAAATGTCTATCTTGTTTTAACCAATGTGTCCCAAACATACTTGACCACAAAACAATTTTTTTTCAGTTACACATGGAAAATACTGACTTGGTCCACTTTCTTGCTTCTGTAAAGACACTAAAAGCAATTTAATCTTTCTTGGACAGCTAAGGAAAATATGACTAAGGAGTCATCACTTGCTGATGTTGATCATTAACATATTAAAGAACTATACGGTTTTAAATTAGCAAAATAAACTATACTTACATATACTCAAGGCATGTTATAAAAGTTGCTTCTTAAAATTCACACCCCAAATTGCTTTGCATTTTGAGACCTTGCTCATTCTATTAAAACTAAATTATTAAAGTAATAATTAAGATAAGCTACAGTCTAATTAACCAAGATTGTACTTTAAATGTCTTAGCATCCTGCCACGGCACATGTAAAATAAAGAGGTAGTTAACACGTGTACAAAATAACACTTTTAGGAGTAAAGGATGCAAAGGAAAAATAAAGTGTTTATAGGTCTCCAAGGAAAGACTTCCATCATGGAAGAAAAAGTATGAAAAAGTAGTCAAAGAGGGGATAACGATATATCCTATAGACATTATATCAGTACTTGTTTCAAAAACAGCCAATGAGACCAGTTAGGATTGGGCATAGCTGACTTTTCTCTACTATCTCCTGGCATAAAATCAAGTTGACTCTTTCTAAAATTGCCTCTCTTCACACAAGTTTAGCCCCTTGACTCTTTTCCATAAGGGTTCAGTAATGCTATTTCAAAAATTCGATGTAAATCCCTAGAGCCACTTCCCTGGAAGCTTTGCGCACTTGAATGCTGCTGACCGATCCAATCTTGTGGAGTGGAGCAGATAGATAAACTCCAGAAGGACTTGATAGATGTTGTTCGTTGCTCGTAGGTAGGCCTGGGCAAAAATCACTGGTTTTGAAGTGCCAGGATATTTTTCCCTGGCACCCCAAGGAAGTCTTCCAGAACCAATAGAAAACTTGTAGGCAGAAATGTAAGTAAAAGAGTTTACATATTTTATGAGGAGGCTCAGAGTCAAGTTTTCAATATGCCTTTAATAATTATATAGAATTTTGTGGTATTCATTTTGATTAAGTTTATTATTTTATTATTATCTTTTTTGTCTTTAAAAATCTACTTATGTTGTTCTTATCAAGCTTCTCACATCTTTTTAAATATAATTAGGGAAGTGAGTACATTTAACCACATTCTATTGCTCTATTTTGTTTTTTCCATAGTCAAAAAGAAGACTTTTTCTAACTAACCAATATTTTATTATAATTGTGTACTTAATCTCTATGGTGTATTCAGAATTTATAATTAGTAATAAGAAACTAAAAAGAATCATCACTGTTTTAAATGACACATTCTCTCTTGGCAGGGTAAGACATTTTTATATATTCAACTCAATTTCTTATAGATGACGATAGTAGGCAATAGGAAAAAATAAGCACTTACTAAACCTATAACCTGTATTGGGTACTTGATATGTTTATTTCATTTAGTATTCAGAACAACCCTTGCAGGTATATAGTATGGTTTCCATTTTCATATCAGGAAACACAATCAGAGAAGTTAAAGAATATTCCGAAATCACTTAGCTCATTTCCTGGTTACAAAAAACTCTTATGGGAACTAGGTGTGTGAACTCTATAGCCCAAGCTCTTTCCCTTATGTTTACTAGTAACAACATAAGGTGTCTCTTCATTAGGTGTGATACTATTTTGTATTGCAAGTCATAGAAAACAGCCAGTGTGGGCTGACTTAGTAGGGACGGACAGGCTGACCTAGTAGGTGGGATTTGAGCTGAGCTTCAAAGGATGGGTGGCACCTGCATAGGCAGAAAATCATCAGGAGAACTCAAGGCAAGCAGCTCTGGCTGAGGCAGACACAGAGTCATGGGAACAAGCACAGCTCGTCTGGTGATCAGTGAGGGGTCCATTTTGGGGAAGGGAAGCATTCCATTTTAGAATCAATATAATGGGGACCTATGAGTCCTGGATTATCTTAATGTTATATTAACACGCCATCACTTGTAGATAAATGAAAACAAAAAGGATGATAACAGTAACACTCGCAGTACATTGTTTGCTAATTAGCACACTAAGCACATGCACCATTTGATGTGATCTTCACAACAATGGCAAAAGAATACTATTACGTATATTTTGCAGTTAAGGAAATGAAGGTTTACAAATGAACATCTTAACCTTAATCAGAATCACATGGAGAGCAAGCCCCATTCTTTCCCACCAGGTCCTACTGCCTACTTAATGCAAATTGGCTTTTGAGAGTTACATCAAGAGACGAAGCCAGACACAAGTGAAATTCTAGTTGTCAAAACACACCAGAGTTTACGGGCTTATTAAATAATACTATTGAAGAAAATTTCAGAGAACTTTGCCAATGACATATAAGATGTAACCTCTTTTATATAACTAGAGCCCAAAGAAGTTAATTGTCCATATTCAGAGGGCAAGCCAAGAATGTAAGTCTGGACTTCCAATCTAATACTTCTTCCATTGTTTTTATTCTGAGTCGAAACACCCTTTCAGAAATATTCCTCTGTCCCCCCTTTTTTTGTTTTTAGTCTAAAATTACAGAATATAATAGTTTTATAGGGATCCCTTTGTCAAAATCACCTTTACATTTCAACAAAGAGATGCTGCCTCTCCCCATGCAATTAATATTTTTGTAGTTATATGTATTTATTAAGTAAATCACAACTAAGATCTGGATGCCTTCTCCTGAAAGGGTTACATTACACAAATTATAAAATTGAGATATATTTTGCAGTTTGATGTCTAATATTTTTAATTAAAAAAGTGAGCACTGCCTAGTGAATTTGCCTCAAGTGAGAAAACCAAATTATTGTTGGGTGATGTGATTAATAATAATCTCTGGACCGGGGGAGAAAATTACAAGGGTCATAACCCCTCTTCTGTTTGAAACAGAAGCCCAGTTACAGAAAATCTTTTTAGTCTGTATTCACCCAAAATAGGGATATGGGCAGCTATTTGGGAGAAAATAAAATATAAACTAAACATTAAAAAAAAGATATCCTACAAGGAGATGGGTAAACTAGTATGTGTTAATATGTGAATTTTTAAATATTGTTTAGGGAGAAGGAGAATGAGTGAGGAGAAAGGATGAAAGAAAAAAAAATGTTAACTAATCTACACATCATTTCACCCTCCTGAACTTTTGACATGTTATTTATTTTTAGGTGGATTATATTTTCTTTGTTCTAGGAAAGTATCTTTTACATTCCTTATCTTGAAATAGTTATTAATAACATCCACCTAACTCAGAGTTTACTGGTTTGGTGATGAGTAATGCGATCCCTTTTCTTATTTTGAGAGAACTCCGGTTAAGCATGCATTAGATATAGCAGGCACATGGAATTTCAAAGGGGCTCTGTCACCAGGTCTGCGACATGAGGAGACAGGATGCAATTAGAAAGGATGAAGAAGATGGTAAATCTCTAATCTTCACAGCTCGTTTCACATAATTTTAACATTGCTGAAGAACACACCTCTGCTTTTGTTACATGACCAACATGTCTCTGTTATCACTATAATTTGAGGAGAATTGTTTTATTTTGGGATCATAAGGTTGTCAATAAACAGTGCTCATACTTCTAATTAAGTAAAAGAAAATTTCATTAATCTTTGGTCATTGTAAACAGTCATGGAGAAGTTTTTGTTAAAAGAACATAGCAATTGGGTAAAGAAGGTCAAATATATGATAGTGGAGGGAAACTAGACTTTTGGTGTTGGGTGCGTAATAGAGTATACAGATATCATATGGAATGATAATGCCGTACACCTGAAATTTATATGTATTAACTAATGTTTCCCCAAGAGAAAATCAAATTGGGCCCTCTACATGTTTCGGAGGAAAGGAAAGTAAATTCAATTTAGGAAGGTACACATGGAATTAGAAAAAGATGTGATTAGATTAGGAGAAAGAGGTAAAGTAAAAGATCAGAGTAAGGAGTTTAAGATTTAAATTAAGGGATTGAGTAATTGATAAAGGGCCCAAGCCAGTGGTGTTAATAATTTAAACATTGACTAACTCAGAGTAATTTGAGCCCATGTAATACAGGATGGGACAAAAGTAGGTTTACAGTTGTGCTACTTATTATTAATTAATTACTATTTATTATTATTAATATAATAATATATGGATAAAGTGTGCTGTGTATGTTCTACAGCTGCAAACCTACTTTTGCCCCACCTTGTATATTGTATTGTGAACAAATCGCTGAGAACAAGATCAGATCTCTGCCATCTATAAAAGTAGTTGTACCCTCGGACAAAAGGAGTAGTGGTGGGCAATGGGAATGAAGATTGCTGATAAAGAAGAAAAGAAAACATGAGGGGAGGTTTTTATTTATTTCTTTATCTATTTATTTTTTAATATCTATTTATTTTTTTATGCACCAAAGTTTTACATTTCTTTAGTTAAGGTCATCAAATCAAACGCCTTTTCACTCCATCCTCATATAAGAATTTTGTTAATTCTTATATGTTAAGATTTGTTAATTTAGCTTTATGTTTTGTTTTTGTAATTACTGTCGCATAAATAAATAATCAGAGGATATTTCTAAATAGAAAACAATCATAAATGAAACAGTTTTCACATATGCAAAAATCTGGCAAAGGCTAGGTAATTTGGAATTTTTAGAGCTATGTTGATTTATTTAGTTAGTTAGTATTTATTGTATTTTTCCCATTAGCAATTAGTTCCCTTAAACACCCCTCCCCCCAGCAATCACCAAATTGTTGTCCATGTCCACGGCTCTTTTTTCTTTTTGCTCAATGTCCTCACCCCCTAACCACCCCCCATTAGCTGTCATCTTTGTTTTGTTTGTTTAGTTTGTTCATTAGATTCCACGTATGAGTGAAACTCTATGGCATTTCTCTTTCTCTGACTGGCTTATTTCCCTTAGCATAATATTCTTCAGGTCCATGTTGCAAAGGGTAAAACTTTACCCTGTTGCAAAGGGTAAAACTTTTTTTTTATGGTCAAGTAGTATCCATTCTGTAAATGTTCCATAGTTGTTTTATCCACTCACTTACTGATGAACACTTGGAGGGCTTCAACATTTGGTGTTTGTAACACTGCAGTGAACATAGAGGTGCTTATGGTGTTTTGGGTTCCTTTGTATATATCCCCAGGCATGGGATTGCTGAGGCAAATGGCAGATCCATTTTCAATTTTTTGAGGTATGGCCATACTACTTTCCACAGTGGCTGAACCAGTCTGCATTCCCACCAACAGTGCAAAAGGATTCCCCTTTCTTCACAAACTCACCAGCACTTGTTTCTTGATTTATTGATGATGGCCATTCTGACAGGTGTTAGATAGTATCTCATTGCAGTTTTTATTTGCATTTCTCTGAAGATTAGTGATGTTGAGCATTTTTTCATATGTCTACTGGCCATCTGTACGTCCTTTGTAGAGAAGTGCCTCTTCAGGTCCTTTGCCCATTTTTTAATTGGGTTGATTATTTTTTCGGTGTTGAGTTTCCTAAGTGCTTCATGAATTTTGAATATTAACTCCTTATCAGATGTATCAGCAAAAATGCTCTCCCATTCTGTGGGGTGCCTTTTTATTTTGTTGATGATTTCCTTTGCTGTGCAAAAAAATTTAGTTTATGAAGTTCCATTTGTTTAATTTTTTCTTTTGTTTCCCTTGCCTGGGGAGATATATCCAATAAAAAAATTGCTATGTGCAATGTCCAACGTTTTGCTGCCTGTGTTTTCTTCTAGGATTTTTTTGGTTTCAGGTCTAACATTAAGTCTTTAATCCATTTTGAATTTATTCTTGTGTGTGGTGTAAGAAGGTGGTCTAGTTTCATTTTTCTGCATATATCTGACCAATTTTCCCAACACCATTTATTGAATGTACTATCTTCAGGCCAGCATGTGTATTTGCTTCCTCTAGAGTCAAATATTAATTAACTCTAAAGGTGTGGGTTTACTTCTGGGCTCTTTATCCTGTTCCTTTGATCTATATGTCTGTTTTTATGCCAGTACCATGCTCTTTTGATTATTATGGGCTTATATATATTTTGATATTAGGTAGCATACATTCTTCTATGCCCCCCACCTCCGGATTGCTGTTGCTATGTGGGGCCTTTTGTGGTTCTATATGAATTTTTGAAATGTTTGTTTTAGTCCTGTGAAATATGTCATTGGAATCTTGGTAGGAATTGCATTGAATCTCTAGACTGCTTTGGGTAGTATGAACCTTTTCAGGATGTTAATTCTTCCCACCCATGAGTACCCTATGTGCTTCACTTATTGGTATATTCTTCTATTTCTTTCTTTAGTATCTTATGATTTTCCATGTACAGGTATTTTACATCCTTGGTTAGGTTTATTCCTAGGTATGTTATTCTTTTGAAGCAATTGTGAGTGGGATTGTTTTCTCAATTTCCATTTCTGTTAGTTCATTATTGGCACGTAAAAGTGAAACTGATTCCTGCATATTAATTTTGTGTCCTGATACTTTGCTGGATTCATTTATTACTTCTAGTAGTTTCTTTGGGATTCTCTATATACTATTTCGTATCATCTGCAGATAAAGATAGTTTTATTTTTTCCTTTCCAATTTGGATGCCTTTATTTCTTCTTGTTGTCTGAGTGCTGTGGCGAGGACCTCCAGTACTAGGCTAAATAAGAGAGGTGAAAGCAGACATCCCTGTCTTGTTCCTGATCTTAAGGGGGATGATTGTAGGTTTTGCCTGTTGAGTGTGATGCTGGCAGTGGATTTGTCATATAAGGCATTTATTATAGATAAGTTCCCTCTAATCCCACTTTTTTGAGAGTTTTTATCATAAATGAGTGCTTGACATTATCAAATGTTTTTTCTGCATCTATTGATATGATCATATGATTTTTATTTATTGTTTTGTTGATGTGTTGAATCACATTTATTGATTTGCAAATGTTGTTCCAACCTTGCATTCCTAAAATAAATCCCACTTGATCATGGTGTATGATCTTTCTGATGCATTGCTGTGTTTGGTTTGCTAATATTTTGTTGAGGATTTTAGCATCTATGTTCGTCAGGATATTGGCCTAAAATTTTCTTTCTTTGTGGTGTTTTTATCTTGTTTTAGGATTAGGATAATGTTGGCCTCATAAAATGAGTTTGGGAGACTTCCCTCCTCTGGAATTTTGTGAATCAGTTTGAGGACAGGTGTTAGTTCTTCTCAGAATATTTGGTAAAATTCACCTGTGGAGCCATCTGGTCTATGGCTTTTGTTTCTTGGGAGTTTTTTGATTACTGCTTCAATTTCAATAGACAGGTGCAACTTGTCTATTCAGATTATCTGATTCTTCATGATTTAGTTTTGGCATATTGTATGTCTCTAAGAATTTATCCACTTCATCCAGATTGTCCAGTTTGTTGACATATAATTGTTATGATATTTTCTCACAATCCTTTGAATTTCTTTGGTGTCAGTTGTTATTCCTCCTCTTTCATTTCTGATTTTATTTATTTGGGTCCATTCTCTTTTTTTCTTGATGAGTCTGGTTAAAGGTTTTTCAAGCTTATTTTTTTTTTTTAAAGAACCAGCTCTTGGATTCATTGATCTTTAGTATTATGTTTTTAGACTCTATTCAATTTATTTCTGCTCTGACCTTTATTATTTACTTCCTTCTACCCACTTTGGGGTTCATTTGTTGTCTATTTTCAAGATCCTTTAAGTGTGAAGATAGACTGTTTATTTGAGCTTTTTCTTGTTTTTTATTTTTCTTGGGTTTTTTTTTTTTTTTTTGAGATTTGCCTGAATTTCCCTCTTAGGACTGCTTTTCCAGTGTCCCACAGATTTTGGTTTGTTGTGCAATCCTCATTTTCATTTGTTTCAAGGTATCTTTTGATTTCTTCCTTGATTTCATCATTGACCCATTTATTATTCAATAACATGTTATTTAGTTTCCATGTCTTTGCATGTTTTTCAGCGTTCTTCTTGTAATTGATTTCTAGTTTCATAGCATTGGGGTCAGAGAATATGTTTGGTATGATTTCAATCTTCCTAAATTTATTGAGACTTGTTTTGTGTCTAACATTTTTTCTCTCCTAGAAGACGTTCCATGTGTGCTTTCAAAGTATATATGTTCTGCTGCTTTGGGGTCGCATGCTCTGAAGATATCAATTAAATTCATTATATCTAGTCTGTCATTTAAGGCTGCTGTGTCCTTTTTGATTTTCTGCCTGCAAGACCTATCCACTGAAGTTAACAAGGTGTTAAAATTCCCAACTACAACTGTATATCTGTCAATCTCTCCCTTTATGTCCATCAAGATTTCCTTTACATATTTAGGTGCTCCTCTTTTGGATGCATAAATGTTTACTAGGGTTATATCCTCTTGTTGGATTGTTCCCTTTATCATTATGTAGTCCTCCTTTGTCTCTTACTATAGCCTAGGTTATAAAGTCAATTTTGTTGGAAATGAATACTGCTACCCCAGCTTTTTTTCCTTTCCGTTTGCACGAAATATCTTTTACCATCCTTTTTCTTTTAGTCTGTGTTTATCTTTTGATCTGAGAGAGGTCTGTTGGAGGCAGCATATATATATGTAGGTCTTGTTTTTTTATACTTTCAGCTACCCTATGCCTTTGGTTGGAGCATTTAAGCCATTTACGTTTAAGGTGATTATTGATAAATATGTATGTAATACCCTTTTTTTACTTTTTAAATTGAATTAGTATTTTATTTCAACATTTGTTGAACAAGTTTTCTGTGCCATACTGTATTAAGCTCAAAGATGACTGTAATTCCTGATTTTAACTCTATATTCCTTTCTGTAGGTTAGACTGTGGTATAATCAACTAGTATTCAAAGGTATAGGAGTGGGAAGAGAAACTTATAGCCCTTTGCTCTCCATGCTGATAAGGGAAATAATATTGGTACATTATTTTGGCAGTGAGCTGACTTACTCTTATTCTTTTTCTAGACTCATTTTGATAGCAGCGCTAGACCAAAAAGCTGAAATAGTAAAGGTACTGAGGACAATATAGTTACATATCAGAAAGCATTAAATGCTTACTTAAAATAATTTTGAGCTCTGATTTGCACTGTATTTTTTTTCTTCTCTTTCTTTTCTTCTTCTTCTTCTTAAAGCAAGCTCTTTAACATTTGTTGCAGTACTGATTACTTTGGTGTTAGCAAACTCCTTTAGCTTTGTCTTGTATGGGAAACTCCTTATTTCTCCTTTAATTTTAAATGGTAGCCTCACTGGGTAAAGTAGCCTTGGTTGTAGGTCCTTGCTTTTCATCACCTTTTCATCATGTTACTCCCTTCTGGCCTGAATTGTTTCTGTTGAGTAATCAGATGCCAGTCTAATTGGTGGCCCCTTGTAGGTAACTACCTGCTTTTCTCTTATAGCTTTCAGGATTCTCTCCTTGACTTTAAGCCTTGTCATTTTAATTATGATGTGTCTCATTGCAGGCCTGATTGGGTCCAACTTTTCTGGAACTCTCCGAGCTTCCTGGACTTGTGTGTCTTTTTCCTTCACCAGATTAGGGAAGTTTTCAGTCATTATGTCTTCAAATAAGTTCTTGACCCCATGCTCACTTTCTTTTCTTTCTGGTACTTCCATGATGCAGATGTTCTTACACTTCAATACTCCAAAATGTTTCTTAGGATGTCCTCATTTTTTTCTATTTTTTTTTTCTTTTTGCTGCTCTGCCTAGGTGCTTTTTTATAGCTTATCTTCCAAAACACTGATTTGATCCTCTGCTTCATCTAATCTACTGTTTATTCCTTTCAGGATATTATTTATTTCAGATATTTTATTTTCTATTTCTGGTTGGTTTCTGTGTCTTTTTTCATGCTGTTGAGTATTCTTATAATTATTACTCTAAATCTATATCTGATAAATTGCCTGCCTCTATTTCATCTAGTTCTTTGGAAGAATTTTCTTGTTCTTTTATTTGGGGTCTGTTTCTTTGTTTTCACATTTTGGGTGATTCTTTTTTATTTTCCACCTTAGCTGTTAAACTAGTCAGCCATTAAACATATCAGGTGTTAATCTAATGAGGCTGTAATCAGTAGCCAAGCTTAAGCAACATAAGGTGGAGCTATTGCTCCCCCTCAGGTTGATGCCACTTGGAGAGGACTGCTCTTCCTGAGAAAGATAGCTTCTGCAGTATGGGGAAAGACTCGGCACAGGAATCCAGGCACCTGTTCCTTCAGTTCTCTCCCTAAAGCCACCAGCCCTAAACTCTCCTCAAGGTTATCTCTGCCCTCCCTCTGCTGGAGCCCAGGTTAAGTGGTTGCAAACAAAATTTTGTATGTTGGCTCTTTAAAAGGCTCTCTGTGTCTGCAGCCCTCTTTCTCTGGCAGACAGAAACCCTGCTGCTTTTCACTGATGGATGTTATCTGGGTTCCTTTCTGGCTCTGGTGCTATAGGCTGGGGAGCCCAGCTTGGGCTCCCCACACTACTCATAGGGAACACCCCACTACTCATAGGGAACACCCAGCCTCTGAAATATCCCTCTGGAGCTTCAGCTGCTGCCTTTGAGAGATGAGCCAGCCCTCTAGTGCCCCTCCAACCAGTCACATTGTGGTGAAGTGGTTTCTTCTGCCTGTTTGTGCTTATAAGGGGCAGTTTTTAGATTAACATCCTTTTTTTTTTTTAATCTGGGGAGGAGAGATGGTAACTTTGTCAAATGGCCCAAAACAAGCCAACAAGCTAAGAACCAGCTGGGGAAGTCCTATTTTAGGGTAACCCTAGAGGTGCTGTTTAATTACAGATCATTACACAAATAAATGGTAACTGGCAGGAGATTAATGTTTCATTTTTTTCTCGTGTTAACTAAATCAAAGGTGGGCACAGTGGCAGGTGACAGTCATCCAGAAGGGATCCTTTCATTTGGTCTTAAATACAACCACAGAAGATTGCTCAATTAGCAATTACAAGCCACTACTCCAGAAAATTCCTAAACAGAGGTAAATGCTTCCTGATTCTTCTGTCTCCTGAGATTTGTACTAGAGGCCTTATTAAGTATTTTCGAAAGTCAATTAGTGGAATGCTGAAGAGCATGACCTTCAGAGATAGACACCTAAGTTCTAATTTCAGCTATGTCTGATTTCACAGCCTAAGTTCTCAGATTCACTTTCCCCATCAAGGATATGATTCCTTGGTTGTTGTGAATGTGAGTTAAATATAAGATAAGACTGTTAGCCCAAAGACTAATATATAATAAGCACTCAAGAAATGATGGCTATTAGTATATAAACTAACTTTGATTATCATTTTGCATTACATGATACATTTCATGTATCATGTAAAATTTATTTTACATTATACTTGGGAAATATCCAAAATCTTTAATAAGTCCCAGCATGCCTGGCACCCCACATATCTAGCACATCAGCCTTATATCTTGCCACTCTTTTCCTCAATGTTAAAACCACATTAGTTTTCTTGCTGTTTCTTTGTCATAACAATACCTTTCCCTATTTCAGAGTTTTGCACAGTTCTCTTCTTCCCAGATCAATTCCTTCCCACTTCTTCCTGGAGAATTGATCTTTATCTTTCAATTTGCATCTAAATGTCAATTCCCCACACAGGTTTTTATTCCTCTGCCACAGTCTGTCATCACACTTCATAGTTCTCCTTCACAAACTTTACAAGTTTACAAAAAATGCATATAATATTTATAGTAGGATTTTTTAATGTACATTTCCTATAAGATTTTGTACCTATAGTAGTTGTTTTTTTAAAATATGTACCTATTCTGCCAACATTTAGGTTGACAGAAATCTAGGACTTGGCTTTTCTATGTACCACTGCATCCTAGGACCAACCGCAGTGCCAGGCATAAAGGAGAGCTCCCACCAATACTGACTGAATCAACAAGCTCACTTACACTCAGGTCACTGAGCCAGGGGTACACTGAGGTCTAATTTTATGGTCTGAAATGGTTTACTACAGTTTCTGAGTGTCTGAGTATATTATGCAGGACCAGGAACAAAAATGCATTTGTTGTGTTATAACTAAGCACATTCTGAACATCCAGTTATTAAAATTTTGGCTACAGTTGCTTTTGTGTGTTTAATAAATGTGCCAATTTTACTACCTTAACATTCAAATGTGTATGTATGTGTGTGAGTGTGTTTGTGTATATGTTAGCAGAAAGACAGAGGGAGAGAGAGAGAGAGAATGTCTGTACAATATATATAAAACTCTTGGAAATGCTTTTCTGTTAAAATAAGACATAAAAATTAAAAACTCGAATTAAGGCACAATTGACTGCATTAAAAATGAAAATACTGGTGCATTAAAAAAAGTGAAAATAAAGGCTATTATTTAAAAGAATATACCTGCAACTACCTAATCTACAAAAGATTAGCATTCAGATTACACCATTATCTTCTCCAAATGTATAATAAATCATCACTCCAGTAGGAAATGCGAAATCATTAAGAATAAGAAACATACAAATGAGGGAACTTAAATGGCCAAAAGAAACAAAAACATGTTCAATTCCTTAAGTAATCATAGAAATTGTAATTAAATACTGAAACATAATTTAGCATGTATCAGAATAGCAAAAATTAATAATGTTTTGAGAAAATATAGGGAAAGTCTCATACTCTGATAGTGAGAGTATATATTTGTTTAATTTTCTCAAAGAACAGTTTTGCAATATTTAGTAAAGTTAACGATGTGCATAATCTTTGATCCTAAAATTATGTCTATATCTACATCTGTATCTATATCTCTATATCTATCTATCTATCTATCTATCTATCTATCTATCTATCTATCGTCTATCCAGGAATCTGGGAAAAGTCCAGCCATTGTTAACATAATGAGAAAAGTTTATACAACATCAGTTGTAAACCGGCAGCCAAGGAGAGTGGACTGGAATGCACATGTGTGAACAATGACAACTTCACTGTACTAGTCAGTTGGGGTGGAAGACACCATTTCGTGAGCATGTGTACTGTGTGGCCACTGCATTTGGCATGACTGAGCAAGTAGAGCAATGAATCTGCATCAAATTTTGGGTGCAGATTGAACATTCCTTGAACATTCCTCCAAGGAAACTATTTGGATGAGTGGATGATTCAGAAGGCCGCAGCTATGGGAAACTGGTGATTGGCAGCTTCATCATGACAATGCACCCATTCATACATCACGTCTCTCGTGCAGAGTTTTTTGGGAAACATCAAATCACCCAGGTGACTCAGCTCCCCTACAGCTCAGATTTGGTGCCCTGTGACTTCTGGTTTTTCCCAAAACTAAAATCAGCCTTGAAAGGGAAGGGATTTCAGACCCTTGATGAGATTCAGGAAAATACGACAGGGCAGCTCACGGCAATTGGGAGTCCCAAGGTGCTTACTTTGAAGGGGACTGAGGCATTATTGTCCTATGTGCAATGTTCCTTGTATCTTCTTCAATAGATGTCTCATATATATGTGAGACATATACACACATACATACACAAATGTCTCATATATATGTGAGACACACACATATATATAGTCTGAGACAAACATGTACATATGCATAAGGAGGTGTATAAAAATATCTACAGTAGCACTTCTTATAAAAAGACAAGTACTAAAATAATTTAAAATATTCAATGGTAATTTTAAAGTCTTTGGTACATGGCACATTAAATACAACTTAAATGATTGAAACAGATTTACATGTATTAATATAAATAATGTCAAAAATATAACATTTAATATAGAAAGCAAACTGCACAATACATACAATCTACATACATTTTTATAAATTTTCAAAAATTTCCAGTCAATAATGCATATTTTATATAGATACCTATTTGACGTGGATCCCGACCCACAGGATCTGCTGTTGTGGCTGCAATATACAAATACACACGGACTACAGAAATCCTGTGGAGGAAAAGGGGTGGCGCGGCCACTCTCTGAGAGAGGGTGAGAGGGCTAGAGAGAGCCCAAGAGAGAGAGCCGACCCCCGCCTGGACAGGCTTTTATTGCTTTTCTGGGCACATTACATGGAGGATGGTCCTCATTTACTATGCACAGGTTCACCACAGGTGATTACCTTTTAAGGACAACAAAGGACAGAATACTGCTAATTACTTAAAAGAGAAGGATGTTACAGCTGGAGGGTGAAACTGCTCACACTCCATACGTGGGTGGTTTAGCTCAGACTTTAGGAGGTTAAAGATACTCAGTAAACATTTGCTGCCTCGATTCAGGGTGAGGGAGTTTTAGCAAGAGCAAGTCTCATAGCAATCTAGGTACAATGCAGGCCTGATTTCCCACTGGAGCACCTATCCATGGACGTGGGTCCTGCCCACCAACTTCGCTCCCCACTGGCTTTTCCAAGTGGTGGCTGAGCCACATTTCCCACACTTGGAATGGTTCCCCACACCTATTTATGGTAGTAGTTTGGAAAAATGTATAAGAATGAACACCGAATTCAAGGTCATCATTATCTCTGAAAGAAGGAGAAGCCAATTTTTACTAGGTTCACAGAGATCTTCAAATGCTTCTAAAATATTTAGTTTCCTAAAAATATCTGGAGAAATCATGGAAAAATACTAGGATTTGATGGATTTGGGTATTGTATATGTAGATGTCATTTTGTTATTTTGTATGCTTTTCAAGTATATGAAGTACCTTGTAATATAAAATGAACAAAAGTTAAAGATATAAGGTAAATTGAATTAATCTCACAATAAAATGGAATGGTCTGTTATATTACTAAATATTATCTAAATAGCATCATTCCTCTTTAATCTCTAAATATTTCATAAGAAAATGCATTGTGTGAGTTTGAATTTCATTAATATATGGTTATTTTTTAAGGGGAAAAATTGAATTACATTGATGTAAAAACATCAACATACAAACTAACGATTTATCTTTGGCTTATGTTACTCCAGACAAAATCAAACTGCCACAATGGGCTGGGCCAACCAACTACACCCCAAAACTTGAGTTTATAAATTAGAAACAAATAACTACCAAAAAAATCTTAATGTGCCTCAGTGGACTAAATAAAGAACAAGCATACGAATCATATTGTGCTGAACTCTTCTCAACCCTGAGTTTGCATTTCACTCGGGAGCTCCTAATTATTCTTCTGAGATGTGGATCTCATTGTCCTCAGCCTTGAAGTTGGTGGTCAACCTGGCTGGTAGTGTTCCACATGGGGCATCTCAAGATATCTATGAATTTTTAACTTTTGAAAAAACTTCAAAGATAGCACTTAAAGAAGTATAGTCACAGCACTTCAGAAAATAGTTTTTATCTGTCTATACTATTGACAATATACGGGTGTGTAGTTTTCAATTTGATCTTTATTTCATCTTAATCTTCTGAGAAGCATTCTGTGTACTTTTATTATTCTCATTTTATAAATGAGAAAACTGTGGCTCAGCTATATAATGTGACTTGTTGAAGAAATGATGGAATTTGATTTGAATGCAGATCTTCTAGCATTATTTTACCCAAAATTCTCTTATACCAGAATGTTCACCCAAAGGGCCAGGGATTACAGCCTAGTATATCAGTCTGCTTGGGTTTTCCAGAGGTTTGTAGGCCAAGCTCATACAATATTACACATGGAGTGAATCTTGAAAAAAGTATAGTTTAACCATCTAGTATTTTTATCACCTTATTTTTATATCTTTACTTTTCAAATTGTAATTACACAAAGTTTAATTAAATACAAATGTTATGTAAACATAACTTAAACACAAAAACCTAAGAAAATTCACTGATTGGAAATAACTTCTTTAATTTGATGCATATAACTACTATGTTTTCCCTGAATGTTAACATATTCATTATTAATATTACTATTGCTTTTATGTATGAATCAAAAATGTATTCATAATTTTTTAACATAATCTTTTTCACTTAATAAAACTAGGACATATTTCGCTTGTCTATACACTACCTATGTCATTATTTTCAAGAGCTGTGTAGCTTTTCATGACTTAAGCAGTTCCCCATTCATGTGTATTTTTAGATCCATGTCGTCTCTTTGCAAAGGAAACTACGATAAACTTTATTACAGATATCTGCTCGAGCATTTGTGTGAATGTTTATGTAGAATAAAACCCAAGGAATAGAAATGCTAAATATAAGGGCATAAACACTTTTTAATTTTATAAATACTGCTAACTCATCCTAAGAAAAGACTATCTGGTCCCATTAATATTATATTTTAGAAAAATATATATATTTTAGCTTAATTTTAGTATGTCTCAACTCTTATGACTGGAACACCAAAGTATTTGGGGGCTCATGATCCTCAATTATAAAATGGGAAGAACAATGTTTGACAACCTATTTCACATCATCGCTATGAAGATCAAATAGAATATTCTGCATGGAAACACATTGTGTAAGCTTCTATTTCAAAACCCAACCTTTTAATTAAAATAGACTGGTTGTATATGGTAAAGGGTACCCGCACATGTGTAAACAAAGCAAATGAGCTTTATGATAAAACATAACTATTCCTTCCAAACCAGATGTCCAGTTTATTTCTGTGAAGGCAGAGAAATGTTCTGTTAAAATACAGCATAATCAAGTATATGTATATGATTATGTACATTTCTATGTATATGCATCTCTGTGTATGTTTGTGTGTGTGTGTATATATATTTCCCTATATGTATATATGTACATATACAGAAAGCAAAGTAAATGATTTTTTAATGAGTGTAGCAGATTTGTTTCAGCTTTTCATTTTATTTTTGTTGCAAATTTTTTATTGTATTTTTTCCATTGCCATTTAGTCCCGGTTCCTCCCACCCCCCAGCAATCACCCCACTGTTGTCTATGTCCATGGGTCTTTTTTCCTTTTTTTAGCATCCATTTCAAACTATTGATGGGCAGATGGGCAGAGAGCTAGAAAGGTAAAGCTTATACAGTCGGTAGGACACCTTACAACTAGCATTCCAGATTCGTTTTATCCCCCGGTATAATGGCACAATGGGGTGCGATTTCCAAAGGGAAAATGGGGCAGAGATGAAGCCTTTGTGAGTCTGCATTGGCTGCTGAGGAGCACAGACACGGAGCTCTTTGGTTTTTCTTGGCAGCCTGGGGGAGATCCCATGCTAAGTAACTGCTTTGTAGACACCAGGAGTCAGGTCATGGACCATTTACTGAAGAGGGCTGGTTCTAGAACTGGGAATGAAAGTGGGATGCTGTTCTGTTGATCATGGTGAAGACAGAGAAGTGTGGCCGCACAACCAAGCCCCAGGTTAACAGACCAACGGAACTTTGGAATTCCGTTTCTCTTCCAACATGTGCAGGACACATAACCTCACTCAGCGTTTAACATTCCTATTCTTCATGACATTTAAGTTTCCTTCACAATTTTAACAGCTTAATCTGACTGAATTTAATCTGCACTAGTACAGTTTTTTCCATCCATTCATTTTTTCTAGTTATTGAGTCATTTGGTTAAGAATATATATTTTATAAATATGATACAACTCCTGATGACTTATGTGAATGATACCTGACATTAATTTTCTTTTGCCCCTATCATGCTCTTAGTCAGTGCATATAATCATTTTACAGATCAACAATTATTTCTTATTCTAAAATCTCTAAGAACTTCTGGTCCATTTTTTATAGCCATATTTTTTACTGAATTCTATTCACTTGTTTATATGTTTTATTATATTTGCAATTTTCTACATTATCTCCTTAAGTTTTCTATTTGCTTTTATTTATTAAAATATAATTTACATACAGTAAAATTATACTTTTTTAGTGTGTAGTTCTGCAAATTTGACAAACACATAGTCATGAGAGATACTCATCACTTCAACAAAGATACTCATCATCTCAAAAAATTCCTCCTATTTTCTTTGAAAGTAATTCCTCTCTTCACTCCTCTTCCCTGGTGATCACTGGTAGTTTTGCCTTTGCAAGAATCTCAAATAAATGAAATCACACACTATGCAGCCTTTGGAGTCTGGCTTCTCTTGCTTAGCATAATGCACCTGAGATTCATCCATGCTCCTGATTTTGTCGCTTTCTGTTGCTGAGTAGCAGTTGATTGTATGGACACCACCCAGTTTGTTCACTCAATCCCCAGAGGAGGGGCAATGGGACTGTTTTCAGTTTGGCTAGTTTGAATAAACTGCTATTAACATTTGGGTGTAGGTGTAAACATAAATCTTGATTTCTTTTGGGTAAATACACAAGATTGAGATTGCTAACATTATAAGAAGCATCAAAAGTTTTCCAGTGTTCATAATATTTTATGTTCCCACCAGCAATTTAGGAGAGTTCCAGTTGTTCTTCATCCTTGTGAGCTCTCGGCAATGTCTGCTTTGTTTTGCTTGCTATTCTAACAGGTGTGTACTTCTGTCTCATTGTGGTTTTAATTTGTATTTTCCTAATGGCTAATGATGTTGAGCATCTTTTAAAATGCTTATTTATCATCTACAGACCTTTCTTAGTAAGTGGTCAAATCTCTTGTTCATTATATTATTGGGGTTTTTTAATTATTATTAAGTTTTGAGCATCCTGTATATATACTGAATACTAGTTCTTTAATCAACATGATTTGTAGATCTGTGCCTTGTTTTTTAACTATTTTTGTTGACTCTTTCAAAGAGCAGACATTCATATATTTGACAAAGTCAAAAGCAGCAATTTATATTCTTTTTTAAAAAGACTTTAAAAAACATTTTAAAGGTTTTATTTATTTATTTTAGCAGAGAGAGGAAGGGAGAGAGAGAGGAGAGAAACATGAATATGTGGTTGCCTCTTGTGCGCCCCCTACTGGGGACCTGGCCTGCAGTCCAGGCATGTGCCCTGACTGGGAATCAAACTGGCAACCCTTTGGTTCTTAGGCTGACACTCAATCCACTGAGCCACACTAACCAGGGTAGCAAGTTATATTCTTGATGGTTTCTGCTTTTGTTGTCAAACCTAGGAAATTTCTCCACAGCCCAATATTGCATGATTTTCTCCTCTGTGTCCTTCTAAAAGTTTTATAGCTTTAAATTTTACATTCGAGTCCATCATTCTCTTTGAGTTAATCATTCTTATGTGATGCAGAGTATGAACCGAGTATTGTGTTTAATATGGCTATCCAATTTGTCTAGTGCCATTTGTTATCTCTTCTTCAGTAAATGGGTATTTGTTGAATACCAGACCTTTCCCTAACATTTTGAAATCTTGTTCTTATTTCCCTAATTACTGTTTCCTCAGGTGTAAATCATTGTTTTTAGTGAGTTTGGCATTACTTTTTGCTGTTTTGCCTTATTAGTATTTGGTGAATTTTAGATGCATTTTCACTGTTGCAGTTGAAACTGCTCGTTAGATATCTGCTGCCAATTTGCAAGGCCTGATTTAGGGAAATGAAGATCTCAGCCACAGGTATCCTGGGTCTAAGTGATTCATCTCTGACACTGACAGCCTCCGAGGCATTTTTTTTCCATCACCAGCTTCCTCATTTTGCACCTCCACCTGAAGATAGACATTCCGACCACTGCTGAGCAGCCCGCATCACGCTCCTACGGCCCCTGGCTTGCCGAGCCCCTGCCAATGCCAGCTTTCCTCACATGTTGGCACAGGCAGCCCTGACGCTGCACCCACTTTCATGACCACGTCCTTCTATGTCACCTTCACGTTTTCTCTCTATGAGAAAAAAGGCTCAGTGTGTGCTCCTAAAATGAACTAATACAAATTAATTAATCTTGAAGAATTTCATACGGTCCAGTAGGCTGGTGTGAATCAATGTATGTCTGAGAGAGGGTGAGGAGTAACACAAGGCACTAAAAGAAAATCTCACACTAGAATCCCACTCTGAGATAGCATTAACAGGTAATCCAGGAACCACACGATCCTTTGGCTTCATAATTCTCTTCTGGTTTTATTTCTCAAACTGGATGACACTATATCAAAAGCATATAACTCTAATCACTTTAAGTTGTACATCAATCTACATGGTAATTAGCACAACTTACCTAAATAATTAATCTATTTAACCTGAATTATGTTAAATGACTACATAGATGACATACTTTATAAACTGGATCTCTAGTAATAAAATTATACTAAATGTTTGTAGGTTATGTGCTCTAAGCTCGTTGCTAAGACATTACTGTATATATTTGTTTTCAACTCCTCATTGTCTTTAAGTAACTAAATTAAGTTATTTAGTCAAACAGCAACTCACTTAACCGTTCTTTAGAAAATCGATATATTAAGAAATAAAATTAAATGAAACTATAAGTATTTCTTATATTGTATTGTATATAACCAAAGTATAATGCTTATATTCTAAAAACCTAGAAAAAATGTTTGAAAAAGAATTCTCTTTCTTAAGGTTTCTGTGAAAACCAACAGATTTTCTGCAGTGACATGCCATTCGAGAGTTGTTTATGTAATGTTAAACTCACAAGTAAAGGCAATCACCTAAGACGATGGGATCATTTTCTAAACCATTATGGTATATGTACACATTAAAATTATTAAGCACTAAAGAAATTTTAAAATTTAGAGATTTATATTTCCTTGTGGAACTAAACATGTAGCTAAAAGTAACATATTTGAACACCTGGGTTTTGTAGCTATCATTTAAATGAATAAAGACAAATTTGTCTGGGCTATTTAACCGTTCTGTAGAGAAATAGAATTTTCTCTACATCAGAGCACCACAAGAAAGAAAGTTTTGGGGTCCAGTATAGGCCTAACTGGATTTGCAAACAGTACTAACCCCGGTCAGTACACGCTGAGGAGCGACACACGTGAAACGCTTCACGTTTGCTGCGGTGGTTAAGAAAGTTTGCAGAACACGTATCCCCAACTTTCTGACTTTATTTTCAGAATTTTACCTTTTCAGGCAAATTCCAATCACTTGAATCAAGAAACCAAAGTGGAAATTGATTAGAATCTGTTTCTGAAAGAGCTGAAGTCATTGAGCATGAACAAAGAGAGAGTGGAGAGACTGGGACACCAAAGCTTGAGATAATGATCTTTTGCTTCTAGTACCAGAACCTGTCCGAGAAAGTCACCTGTCAAGCAAGGGCTTCATATTCCTGGTGAGAGATGAGAGAATTCCTCCAAGGCTTGACAAAGAGTAAAACTGAATTAGCTGCCCCCCCACCCCCACACCGGCAAAGAATGCAAATCGGGGAACTGAAAGCATACTCCTAATCCTGAACTGGAGAAAGGAATTACAGATACTCTTGTTGGTGATGGAAATGTCCCAGACCTCCCAGCTTGATTAATTCAATGTCAGTTATATGCAAAAAGCACTTTTCACCTACTTAAAAGATAACCCTGCTCTTTGAAGTCAAAGCAAATTTTAACTCAGCAAAATGCTGAAGTAACTAGTGCTGATGTTTGCCAATTATCTAAGCTGGCTCCATTTTTAATAGAATTGGCATTTAAAAATATAAATTAAGCTCTTCAAAAATGTGTTGGCCTGATTCTCAAACCCTCCCTTTTGATTCCTTTTGATGCCTCCTAGACCATATAAGCAACAGTAGCTATTAATGCTCTTTGCAAATAGTTTCACATGGTAACTATTATTAGTACTTAATACCGATTTCTAGTCTCTCTGCAACTACCTAATCCTTAAAGAAAATTGAGGTTTACATTTTACAAATGAAAAATTATCATGAAAGTTTGTCTCAAAAATCCTTGTAATTATAATATTTAAGGATAAAAATACCAGAAAAAAATTGTTAGATGGTTTATATTTGACTTGATGTGTATCTTCAGTGCATTTGAATCTGCTGACAGTTATGCAGAATTTTTCTCAGATGAAGGGCCCTTACCTGGCTCACCCAAACAGGAAATGTTACCGGATGCATAGGATTTTAGGAGTTGAAGAAACTATATAGATAAGCTTATCCAAGTTTCTCACCTGAGTGATGAGAAACTTGGATAATCCACAATGTATTAAATCACTGCATGGCTACGGTGACACACCTAGCAAATGACAATGCTGGAATGAGTACAAGTTCTATATAGACCAATGCGGGGCTTTTTCCACTACATTATAATTCTTAGAGAAATTTGTAATCTCCTGAAACTTACCAAATAGTTTTCAATTTCCTGGGGCCCATATGCACGTTTAGGGACATAAGTGTATGCAATTAAGTGTGTGCATGTACGATTTGTGTCAGGTGTCCTGGAACCCCGGAACGCTCCTCTGCTCTGCACCGCTGGCGTAGAAGGCAGTTCTTCATCACTGTTACTTTAAGCAAAGGGAAGGGCCGGTGCTGAGGTCATTGTTGCCTGATGATCAATCTCGCTAGTCACGTCCCTTATTCTAAGGTCGTTCTTTTACTTATTTTCAAACATCCCTTTGTTAGGGTAACTGATTAATTAAAGGATTGTTAAGAAAAATTATTACGCAGTGAGACTGCGGTTTGAATATTTCATGTTTTTCTGCTTGTGTTACCCCAACCGATCAGCATTTCCAAAGGAAGTCCTATACGTCAGTTTAACTTCAATCTGAAAAATGGCAAGAAAAGTTGGTGTATTTTGATAGGCATGCAGTTAAACTAGGTACATGGGTGCGTCTGCCGGTGTAAATTGAAAGTCCTTCCAGCAAGGTGGAGGATGGGTGAATCTGCTTGGAGTTGTGCCTGCCTGAGTCTGGCGGGGTGCCCAGTCCTTACCTAGACACTTCATGGATAGCTGTGCTATTTGGATGTCCCCATATATTGCTCAGTAAAGTAAGATAATTCTTGCCGTCTGTCATTTTTCCAGGGCACTGTGTAAAAGGATACATCTTTCAAAAAGGAATTCATCAAATGTAGTAAAAATACATAAAAATTAAGGAAATATTTATTGGTCATATGAAAATTAATTTTGTTCCTAAATTATTTTAAAATGCAAAATATATTTCTCTATCTTCACATTTTTAATAAGGATGATTATTATTTGCAATTATTCAGTTTCAATCTTTTGCAAGGTGTTTTTCTATAAACATTACCATCATTAAAAATAATCTTAATGATAAGAATTAAGTTGAACCATTTCAAGTTATAGCTCAGTACTTTTTACCTAGTGACTTTCCTTCTCTAGAATGAGACCCAGAAATGCCCAGTTATGTGAATATTTTTTATATTTGTTGTTAGCCTACCGTTAAGTGATTACTGGAATAAAATTTAGAAACAAAAGTTTAGGAGAATTTAAATATTTCCTCATTAAGTGAAAATATTAGATATTGTTAGCCTGTTTCTATTTATTTTTTTATGTCAGTTTGATTTCTTAATAAGAACTTTAAGCCCTGGCTGGTGTGGCTCAGTGTATTGAGCACAGGCCTGTGAGCCAAAGGCTCACTGGTTCGATTCCCAGTCAGGGTATCATGCCTGGGTTGTGGGCAATGTCTCTGGTGGGTGGGGGGGGTGTGAGAGGTAACCACACATTGATGTTTCTCTCCCTCTCTTTCCCCCTCCCTTCCCCTCTCTCTAAAAATAAATAAATAAAATCTTTAAATAAATAAATATGGCTTAAAAAAGAACTTTAAGATAAAACTACTGACAATTTTCTTATATGACTATCAGAAACAAAATTATTTTCAAATTAGATTTTAATGATTGCATTGTTAAAAATGTTATATAAAAGTTGAAAAATATTTTCATATAATAAAAATGTTATTATATATGACCCACATAAAATATTTTAAAAGAAAGTAAGACTTGTTGAGTCCTATTCTTTGATCAACATCCCAAAATCTTAGACATACCTAACCTTTAGAATATAATCATTAATAATTTATTAGAACTTATTAATAGTTGAAAATTAAACTAGACCTATTTTAGAAACTCTTGGAAGTGATACTCACATTAAAGTTAATGTCGTGGGGGGGGGGACAAAAAAACTCAGTGTCATCTCAGAATAATCAGTTATTCAGGGGACATTCTAAAAATCAAGATTCAGACAAACTCAGACTCCAGCAGCACATGGAGTCTGCAGGCACCGGTAAACAGCAGTTGTTCCTGAAGGGCAGCCTGATCGTGGCAGATGGAGGGTGTGCCTCTCACGGGAGGGGCAGGAGATAGCTGCCCAAGGTGACGATGGGTAAGTGTTCTTCATTTGTAAGGACGGAGTTTCTCACAGGATAAAGGGAAAAAATGGAGCACCAGGACCCCCACTCCCCACCCCATGCCCTACACAAGAGAGAAACAACAGTCAGGTAAAACTGCAAGAGAGAGAGGCCTCCGGCTGGGATGGATCTGCCCCATCTTTGGGCTCAGAGAATGAAGATAGATCCTGGGCTTCTTCGCTGAGGAGGAATCCTGGTCCTTCCAGGGGCCCCAGCTGGGTACCCACCAGTCTGCACAAAGCTGATGGATTTGGCAAAGTGTAGCTGCATAGGCTGCAGGGCAAAGGGCTGTGGTGTGCTGGTGGTATCAGAACTGTTAGGCAGGGTCACCATTGCAAGACTCGGGAAGCCACCTGGAGATGAGAAGAGGTCAGCCACGAACTGCTCCAGGGTTCTGCCGTCCTGTTAAGCTAGAAAGAAAAATGGATAGGAACTACCGTTCCAGCAGTTCCATTATGGCTCAACATAGGGTGACTATTTTGGTACTGTCGTGCGTCGTAATTAACCATAGTCTGGAGACATAGCTGCTAAAAATTTAAAAGAACATAATTTTATCTTCCTTTTCAGTGTTTATTCTTTGTGCCTCCATTATTTTGTGTTATACACAAGTTGGCCCTATATTATTATTAATCTTTTGAAACAATAGCTTGATTCTTTATTCAAGTTATCAGAAAATATATCCTAAAGATATATTAGTTTTATCATTAGTATTAGAAAGAAATGTTTTCTCCTCCTTTCTATGAAATAAACATGAATATATTAATTATTCGAATAAAGGAAAAATGACTTTGAATGAACAGAAATATGGAGATTTAGCCTCTAATTACTATTAGACATACGCACTGGCGAGCAGACAAGTGGATAAGCTTCAGAGTGACAGACTGGGGGGAAGAGGAGTAATCCCACTGATTCAGAAGACATCTGGTTATTCAGACACTCACAGTCAACACTTAGAAAATGCATATCAAAATTTTATAGATTTACTTTAGCTCTATCAGCGTGCTCGTTTCACTAAAGACATTTTGGACTTTAATTTTAATCTGTAGAATGAGCTTCTCAAGAGTCAAAATCTCCGTAACTGACACAATCTATTTATCTACATTGCATTTTAATTAAATAAACAATTAGGAACAGAGATTAACTGGTATTTGAGTGGCAAGCAAATTCCTCAAAATATTGTTGAATGTGTATAAATTGAAACTGTATAAGTACTATTTCTCTTTAAAAATACATATTTAGAATTACTTGTTTTTTCCTCAACAGTAAACTTGGATATTTCACTATTGTTTTGAATTCCCAAACAGTTGAAAATTAATGTATGCTATAGACCAAATGACAATATTTTGATAAAGTCTAGAACATTCCATCTTAGGTCTCATGTCGTATTCATTGACAAATTGCTCAGGGACCATGCACTCCCTTAACCCTGTTCTCTAAGCCCGTGTCAAGGTGTGAAGGGCTTTGAGAGAGGAGGCCTCCCTAACGTTCTATTTAGGGACTACTTTTGATGAGAGTATTTCATGCAATGCCAGAAAGTCACATAGGTTAGCAGTTTCTTTCTGCTGTCTTTTCCTACTTTTAGGTCCAGTTTATTCTTATCCCCTGGTGAGGTTAATTTGGCTGTCCCGCGTGATTAATTGCTGTGCTCAGAAGTAAATATCCTGCGCCACATCAAATTTCTCTAGAGGTCCTGTGTGTGGTCCCCCTGCATTCATCTACAGATATGTATACATGGTGATTGAGTAAAAACATGCTCCCTCCTCCTCCCACTTCTGCCACTCAGAGCAATCCTAAGTCAGGACATATTCCTGAGTCAGGAAACTGCAAAGAGGAGAGACTGAATGTGTTACAAAGCATCACAATTAATGACATTGTATACTCCCAAAAAGCATTTTGATTGGAAAACTTTGTGTTTTTTTTCAAAATACCTTAATTAGAAGTTGAAAGTCGTCGACTTTGGGCTCTCTCCCTGGGTGAGGGGTGTGTATGTGTGTTCTGCGTGTGGAAGGAGAGTGACTGAAGATTGTGTGACCAAAGCATAGATTGGCAGGGGCTGTTGAGGCTTACGAATATCTCTAAACTCCCCAACCTTTCTGAAAGTTAGGTCAGAAATAAGAAAGCAAACCTTGCTAAGACAGTAGGAAGTAATTTCTGATATCACTGATTTTAGGCAGTTGAAACATACTCTGTCCTTCCTCCGTATCTTCCCCTGCCACACTGAGTGACTTCGGAAGCCACACATTCTGTATGATGTGTCCCCTCTTGAATGAGAACTACCCTACAGAGCGACGCCACAAGAAGAAGACCCCGAGGTGGCTGAGAATCAAAATTCTATTGTGTGAAACTACTGAGGCTCTGTCTGTTGTATTAATCACCCTGACTAATATAATAAGGGGAATCAAAACCCCAATTTTTAAATTTTAAATCCTGGAATTTTTTAAGCGTATCAAAGCATTACACTTCATAATTAAAATTAGAGGTTTTGGCATGTACTTACCCACTCTTCTATGTATCTGTGTTTCAATCAGTCCTCATCGAAAGACCAAATCTGTGCTGTGTTCACGCAATACTGGTCAGACTGGGGAGGGCTGGGGAAACCTCGTCATCACCTCTTGAGTCTCAGCTCAAGGGAGGCCTCATATGTAATTCCACTCATGACACTCTTCTTTTATCACTAGAATTGACCGCCCCATTTGGGGGTTCCCCATTGAATCATTTAACCCCAAATAAGAGAAGCCAACTCTATATAGTTTATTCAGAAAAATAAAGTATGTATTTATGGATCCTCTAGGTTACAGGGAAAATTTATAGGGTCTGCACAGCCTAAACCAATGCCCCAAATGACGCGGTAGAACGAGTTTGATGGAGATGTCACTGCTGCCTCCCTCCACACGGAACCTTCAGCTTCTGCCACCTGTCAGCATGGGCCCCTTACAGGTGCTGCTCAGCCCCCTGCTGCTCTGGGACTCAGAGCTGCTGCCCCCGGGCACAATGCTTCCTGCTTTTGTTTGTCTGTTTTGCTTCACTGGCTTCCTCTCCCAAATCTCCCCTGCATCATAACCAAAAAGTGAGGCTGGACAAGTGAGTAAATGGATTCCCCACACAGTGGGGACCCAACAGTGTGGAGAATTTCCCAAACCCATGGAAAATGTTCAGGGGCTAGATGGCCGAAAGAAATGACCAACTGTCACTACAGTCACGTACGTGCTGCTGCTATGGATTGTAACAGATGTAATAAATACCTACTAATTATCTACAGCGTGGATGAAATGACAAGGAATGACCAAGACTGAAGCGTTCAGTTATTGCTATTCACACAGCATCATTTTAAATGACACAGGGTGGCTGGGCTGTGAAGCATGGCTGCATGACCCCCATGAGTTCTGCAGAATTATTATTTCAGTTCCATACAGTTCAATAGCAATCAAAGCCAGAGCTGCAGAGCGTGGGCACCAGCTGACACACACAACCCCATCCTGTGGACTGAAAGCAGCTCGGAGCCTGATAGGACACTGAAGAAAACTGACTAGGCTTCTGCTATCAAAGTGAAGTGGGGAATTAGAGCAATTTTCCTGACACTCCAGGCAAAAATGGGTGGTTTGCCTGGATTATCTAGGTCATTGCTTCAAACCCGCGCATTCATTTTGCCTGTGGAGAACTGTCCTATTAGCTCCAGTTACCACAGAGTAACTAACTCAGAGATATGCTCAGGGTAAAAACAGCTTCATTCCTAACAATCCCCTTTTAACTCGGTTGTAATGTCTGTGATTTTTGGTCACCTTGATCCAGGCTCGGTTTAACACAGCAACCCTTTGGAGATGGATTAAAATTCCACAGACTCTTAACTTGCTATTATGTTTAAGGCAGAATGTGTCCAATGAGATGATAGGAAATGAGGACTCAGTTCTCTTTCCGGCTGACTTGAAGGGTTCCCCCGTGATTATGATGGGAATGAATCAGCCGCAATGATATTTGGGTTAGTAATACCATTATAATAAAGTGTGTAATTTAGGTTAGTCTCCATCATGTCAAGAGAATTGCCACATCCTCACCTTCTTCTCTGACGTCTCAGCTTTGCCCCTGTGGCTTACCCAGGGCACTGTTAATTGACACAATTAGGAGCGAAGAGTGATTTACAAGACCCAGAGGAGCCGCAGGATGAGTGAGGTTTATGTACTGGGGAGAGGGCTTCACATATTCCGCAGCGACTGCCTTCCCCATACCCCAGTTTCTGGATCAGTGAAACAGCAAGGGCACGAGGGTAACCAACAACATCAGTGCTACTGAAAACAGTGACACTCATTTTATTTTTATGCATTTAAATCCAAGCACCATTTTCAGTTCTCATTTCTCTTTAGAGGCAGACATGTAGCTGCAGGCTTGCCCAGTTCTTATCTATTTTCCCCTTAGTTTTTTTTCTCTTTATCTTCTGAAACTATAATAAATTACAATAAAGTGTCAACAAGAACCAAAGTAGTTTCAAAAATAATTTTCCTGTGCTGAGAAAGGAAAAAGATACAGTGGAATACACTTTCTTTATTATGTAAGAAAGTTCACGTCCATTCCCATTAAGTGAATTTAGCTTTTGAGACACATATAGCACTTTGCTTTACAGCTTACTACTGAAATTCTTATTTACCAGGCAAGCACTCAATCCATCTCGCTAAACGTCTTAACTAGGGAAATGAAAAAAGCCTGGAGTTAAGTGATTGTTTTTTACATGCAGAGTCAGAGAACAAAAACAGGGATGCACATCTGTACTCAATGTGGTTCTATAAGCCTTGCATCTCTTCTTAGGAGATCAACACTCGCCAACGGCTGTTAACTGAGATAATTATACAGTACTCTGAGCAGGGAGCATAATAACACTGTGAGTGTCCAAGGGTTTGAACAATTTGGGCTGATTTTGTATGGTGTATAATTTACAGTGAAGATTCAGAATGCCTTTCTTTTTCTCATTTAAGAACAGCTTTTATTCTTTTGCTCCAGATCATTATACTTGGAGACATGTATTCACAGTCAAATGTGATACGGATAAATCTAAACATCTGTGAAACTAAAATAATTTTTTACAGATTTTATTTACTTATCTTTAGAGAGAAGAAGGGAGGGAGAAAGAGAGGGAGAGAAACATTAATGGGTGGTTGTCTCTTGTGAGGCCCCCGCTGTGGACCTGGCCCACAACCCAGGCATGTGCCCTGGCTGGGAATTGAACCAGTGACCCTTTGACTTGAAGGCAGGCACTCAATCCACTGAGCCACAACAGCCAGGGCTGAAACTAAACTAATTTTATTGGCATTTGCAAGTTACTGGCTCAGGACATTTCTGTCCGTGGTTGACAGAGCCCTAGAGGGTAGGTGAAGCGCACCCACATCTACAACCATGTCTGCAATGGACAACCTGACAGTAAGACCTTAACATAGTCGTTAAGAAATTGGTTTGGCAACATGAATGAAAAAGATCATCCAACAATAGTATGTAAACACAAGGAAATGATTAATTGTATAAAGTAATTAAATTAGTAATATATTGAGCTATTCATAAGTTGTGATTATAGTGCAATAGAAACAAGGCAAATGAATTTTTTTAAAAAAACAGACGATAAGCATCACTAACTTGCTCATTTATTCAGGCATTCAAAAAACAACTGTTTGCCTTGGGGACAACAAGGCACTCTGAAGAGCTCTGGAGACTACCTGGCTGAAGCAGACACCGTCCTCAGGAAGTTCAAAGGTTAACTTGTGGGTAATATATGTAAAAGACAAACATAGTAGCAATCAATATTTCTAGGATAAAATGGAGTTTTACCTAATCATATTGATATTAATCATATATAATTTATCATAGCTAACCAGTTTATATTAATTTTTATTAAGTAATCATGCTCAAAGAAATCCAAGTCACATAGAAAGTATAGTATACAGATGAAGAAAATGATCATCATATTATACTGCCTGCAATTAATTCACTACACTATTGTTTTAAGTAACCATAGCAACTGTGTTAATGGTGTAACCCACTTCCTAATAAACAAAAAACTAGCTAGCCAAGAATTTAGGCATATTATTGTGACTTGCTGAACAATAAGTTATTGAAAACTTATTTTGCACACCAGATTTATCATTTAATTTTCATCAAGATTAACTTCAAAAGGTGATATCTTAGAATTATTCCATTGCTTTCTATACCAAAAATACATTTCTGGAAATAAAGAATATCAACAGACTTGGAAGTTGTAATCAATAGTTAATGTCTCCTTTTTTCCAAGTAAGTTCTAAGATCTAGAGACTTAAATGGAATATGATAAAAAGCAGAAGAGTTGAAATGGATTGTTATCGTTTGATGAAAATGAAAAAGTTGATAGCATACAAAAAGGATGATATGAATATCTTTTTGCATCTTTTATTAAATATTTCAGATAAGCAAAAAGGCATAATTATGTAATATTTGTATATTCACAACTGAGCTTAAGAAATACATCTTAAAAATAAGTTGTAGAAACCCCAAGTCTATGATTGCATTTTTATACCTTCCAACCAATCACTAACACTTATTTAATTTTTAAAAAATAAAATATTTTTAGGGCAGTTTTAGGTTCACAGCACAACGGGTGGTAAGCACAGAGAGTTCCCACACAGACACATGCACAGCACCTTCCACAGCCAACATCCTGCACCGCGTGTTCCCTTTGTTACAACCTGTGAACTTAGCCTGACACGTCATTATCACCAAAGCCCGTAGTTGACGGTTTATTCTAAGTGTTGTCACAAATGTGTAATAGCAGGCACCCACCACTGTAGTATCATACAGAGTGGTTTCATTCCCCCTAAAACTTCTCTGTGTTTTGCCTATTTGTCCTCCCTCCCATGATCTCCTGGCAACCACTGAATTTTTAAAACTGTCGCCATAGTTTTGCCTTTTCCAGAATGTCATATAATTGAAATCATACAAGGAGAACCCCCAAAAAGGAATTATCTTCTGGAAGGTGGGCCCCTTGTAGTACAGACTTCCTCTGTTAGGTGAGCATTCTAGGAACCCATCTGTATCTGTGTACCAGCTGGCATTGTTGTGAGAGGCTGCATTCAGCTTCAGTGAAAATTTTTTTGAAGACTCTCGATATGTTTGCCCAGTTCATGCTGGGTGATTTACCAGCACACCTGCCTGTGGCCCCTGAGTGTTCAGCAGTTTTTGAGCCAAAACTGCATGACCCTCATGCCCCACCCTCCTTATTCACTGGATATTACCCTGAGCAATTTTTTTTTGTTTCCCCAGATGAAAAAAGTCCTCAAAGGGAAAAGTTTTGCCAATGTGGAAGAGGTGAAACAAAAATGGCAGAAGCACTAAAAGGCATAAAAATCAATGAGTTCACACATGGTTCTGAGCAGTGGAAACACATCTCAATAGGAACATCGCATCAAATGAGCACTGTGAAGGTGACTGGAGTTTAAACATGTGAGAATAAATACACTATTTTTTATAAATAAATTTCAGAGTTTTTTGAGGTGTCCTTCATACATCATACAGCCTTCTCAGATTGGCTTTTTTCAATTAGTAATGTCCATTTAAGTTACCTCCATGGCATTTGGGACAAGAACAGTTTAATTTCTTCCTTCCCATTCAGCGTACCTGCTATTTCCTTTTTGTCTCATTTTATTCAATAGGACTCCCAGTATTATGTTGAAAATGAGTGATGAGAGAGGGCATTCTCGTCTTGTTTCCGATCTTAGTGGGAAAGCTTTGTATTTGTCACCATTGAGTACGATATTAGCTATAGGTTTTTGTGGATGTCCTTTATTAAGTTGAGGAAGTTGTTCCGTGTTCATAGTTTGCTGAGAGTTATTGTCATGAATAAGTGTTAGATTTGTCACATATTTTTTGGCATCTATTGATACGATCATTGAGTTTCTTCTTCTTTAACCTGTTGAGATAGTGAATTAAATAAGCAATTTTTGAAAGTCATGCAATCTAGAATAAATCGTACTTGGCCATGGTGCATAGTCCTTGTTATACATATTGGATTTGATTTGTTAATATTTTGTTGAGGATTTTTACATCAATGTTCATAGTAGTTATCAGTCTGTAGTGTTTTATTTTATTTTTTCCACGTGAACTCTTTGCCTGGTTTTGGTATCAGGGTGATGCTGACCTTGTAGAATGAGGCAGAAGCACTCCCTCCACTACTATGTTCTGAAACAAATTGTAGATAACTGGTATAATTTCTCCCTCAAATGTTAAGTAGAATTCACCAGTGAACCCATTCGGGCCTGAATCCTTCTGTTTTAGAATGCTATTAATTATTGGTTAAATTTCTTTAACAGACGCAGACTTATTCAGATGGTTTATTTCTTCTTATGTGAGTTTTGGCAAATTATATTTTCAAGCAATTGGTCCATTTCATCTAGATTATCAAATTTGTTGGCATAGAATTGTTCATGATATTCTTTTATTATCCTTTTGTTACTGAAAGGAACCTGGGGCGGGTAGGGGGCAGATACTGTTATCGAAATAAGCTCCCTCCCCCAGGGTCTTTCTGTCACTGTGGGTTCCTTGCCCACTTCCCAGTGTTAGGAATTACGGCTCTTAATGCCAGAACTTGGTGGACAGGAAAGGAACTATTTATTCAAATGTTATACAGGTTTAGAGTAATGGCAGAATGTCACTGTTAAAATCCCAAAGTCCCTTTAAAACACCCACAAACACACACACAGTCCTGCCTTCCCGCCTTTGCCCAGTCAGGCCAGTCAGGGGTACCGTGTCTCAGGAAAAGATATAGAAATCCACAGCTCAGGAGACTCCGGGTTCTTCCCAATAGCCTGTGCTCAGCTGGGCAGGTCTCCTGAGGTCCCCAGCACCATCAGCTGTGTTGCTGCCACGATCTCCAGTTCTTAATCCAAAGCCATGTGGCACCTTCTCATGGCCCACCAGCAAGAGTCCTTTCACCCCTTTTCTTCCTGCACGGTCTCACATGGTCCTCTCTCATTGTCCTGCATTGTCCCCCTTTTCTTGTGGTGGCCTGTCTTTAGATTAAATCCCAGCCTGGAACCTCCTCCATCACCCCATTTCCGACTCCCCCCACAATTGGCTACATCTGCTAGCACTCCTGTATTTTCAGCCTTTCTTGACCGCTATAGTTAATCCTGCAGGCATGGTACAGGGCGTGGAGTGAACTGTCTCCCAGCTCTCACGCAGGCCCTGTAACCAGAGGGAGTGCCTCCCAGTTACATTACAGGTGAAAGTCACTCCCATCTCCTTTGCTAGACTTGTTGATATGCAAAATAAACCACAATGGCCCTGCTCCATGTCTCCCTTCCCCCAGCCAGGCCTATTATCCTACATTTCTGGACACCCCAAGTTCTGAACCCTGTTACAAATCCCCTCTTTCAGATTTAGGGCCCTTTATAATCATATAAAGGACAATGGGCAAACATCTCATCTTGTAGCTACTTCCGGCTGGACATGGCTGCTGTCCTACCTATCCTTAGGTCCCGGGTCCCTAAAAGAAGGGGGAGTGGCATGGAGAGTGGCCTTCCCATGAGGGGAAGGGCCTTGCAGAGCCCAGGTCAGTTGGCTGTTACCGGGGAGTGGCAGGCTCGATGTCCAAAGGCTGACATTACTGGACTGTTGGCATCCTTGTCATATTCTGGAGGTGACAGATTTGGCAAGAGGGTTAGAAGGCACAATTAAACCATAACCACTAAGTGACAAAGGCAGGGACCAATTCTTCAACATCCCACATCAGGAAAAGAACGGCTTATCTGGAGGAAGGTGTGCAAGGCACGCTACACCTGTCCGAAGCCTTTCCCCCTGTACTTAGCTCAGGCTGAGGGCAGGACTTCAGGGTTTCCCCTCCTTCAGATTTCTGGGCTCTTTCTGTCTGAGCCATTAGGACAGAAAAGGGAAAGTCAGTTCTAAAGTGAAGCCCACAGACCGCCCCAGCCCTTTACCAATGCAACCACCTAGTTCAGCCAAACCGTTGTGTCTCAGGGGGCGATGAAAAAGATGGGTTCCTAAAGTGAGGCCTGCACTGCAACCATTCTCTCAGGTAATGAGGTCGTAGGCCTACGCCCTATGAAAACAGAAGGAAGAGCACACAGGTTAATTTACACAACAATCCCCAAACCAGTCTCTGTGCCTTTGAGATTGCCTTTCGGGAAGACCCCCGGTTGCAAGGCCTCTGCTGCACTGGCAATTTGACAGGTCCTCTGTGCCTGTAAATTGAACATTTTTGGTAATATTACAAACCCAGTTTCAACTTCCAAGTGAAAGCAAACTTTCAAGACAGTTAGCTGCACTATTCGGATGTCCAATACTGAGGATTGTAATTTTCCTTGAACCACATTTTTTTCTCCTTAAGATCATCCTCATTTGTCATTAAAGGGACTACAGTGAGTCCAGTTTTAATTTTGCCCTTTGTTTGCATAAACACACCAAGAGCACCCTGGACCACCTATGAACTTTATGTCTGCTTTGCTGGAACTCATACAGAGAACCTTTAGATTGACCTTTTAGTTTGCCCTTCAGGGCACAGAAGCTGAGCCACATGTCTGCCACCTGGCTTTGCCTGTACCAGTTGTTGCACTCAAGTCCTTGAGGCTTCCATTGTGCCTGCAGGTTCCTTTTTAGCCATCTTTCAGGAAAGCAACCTTCTTTCCTTCCCTGGAGAGACTACCACGAACCACACAACTGACCAAGGGTACCAGGCTTCTTCTCGTGAGGTTTCGCTA
Organism: Desmodus rotundus; assembly: GCF_022682495.2. Taxonomy (NCBI): domain Eukaryota; kingdom Metazoa; phylum Chordata; class Mammalia; order Chiroptera; family Phyllostomidae; genus Desmodus; species Desmodus rotundus. Next base: position 70,568,609 of record NC_071389.1, on the reverse strand, counting down.
GCTTTCGCTAGCTTTGCAAGTCAATCCCAGTTCCTCAGGGCTTTCTGGTGACATCCAAAATTCAGGCATGCCTCCTTCAGGTGTGACACTCCCGACAAAATCTCAGTTCAGAAACCACCATCAATGACTGGTCTTATTGGTTTTATGTAAAGAAACCTGATATTACTTACTCCTTCAGAATGCCAAGGTCTGGAAGGATCAGGTAGGGAGAAAAAACAAAGTGTGGAGGAAAATCCTTGTCCGTTTAATACCCACTAAAATTGCATCTCCATGCCTTATACTTTCCATTACTAAAACCCATACAATTTCTTTCCCAAACTTTCACAAGCCTTTATAACCTTCTTCATTTCCATATCTTCCACTTTCCCTTATTCACTTTCCGTCATGGTATGAAGTTTTAACCTTCCCTGGGAAACTTCAATTTCCTTCTCAGAGCATATCCAGAGCAAAATTCAAAACACAGACAGAGTTCCAGAAGAACAGTACACAGGCAGAGGCATTCTCTTGCACCAGGGAGTCCACTGGTGCCTGGTACATGCTCTTTTGCCTCAGGCTGAAATATTTATCAGCCCCAAGTGACCCTTCCTGGGTTCCAGGTGGCAAAGGCATTCTCCCTAACTGATTACAGGCGACCTTTCCTAGGTATTCAGTTACAGAGGATTCCCTTTCGATAACACATTTAATGTCAGTGGGATCTGTAGTGACGTTCTTTCTTTTATTTCTGATATTAGTAAATTGTGTCTTCTCTCCTGTTTTCTCAGTTGTCTTGGGTAGGAGTTTATTAATTTTACAAATTTTTTCCAAAGAAGTGGTTTTTAGTTGTGTTAATTTTTTCTATTAACTTCCTTTAACTAAATTATTTTATTTGTTTCAGTTTTGTAACATTTTCTTTCCTCTGTTTATTTTGAATTTAATTTTTTCTTTTGTGTTTTATTTTCCTCATGTTAAAGCCTAGATTACTAATTGAGGTCCTTCTTCTCTAATATATGCATTCAGTAGTATAATATATATCCCTCTAAGCTCTGCTTTTACTGCATCCCACAAAGTTTGATAAGTTGTATTTTCACTTTATTTAGTTTAAATGTTTTGTGATTCTGAGATTCCTTTTTGACTTTGTTTGAAATATGTATTTTTTAAATCTCAAAGTATATTGGCTTTTTCCAGCTATCTTTCTGTTATTAATTTTTAGTATAACTCAATTGTATTTTAAGGGCATATATTGTATGATTTCCATTTCTTTAAATGTATTAAACTGTGTTTTATGACTGAGAATCTGACCTCCCTTAGTAAATGTTTAATGTGAGCTTGAGAAGAATGTGTATTCTGCTGCTGTTGGAAGGAGTAGTCTATAGGTGCCAATTATACCCAGTTGATTAATCATGTCCTTGAGTTCAGCTGTATTCTTACTGATTTTCTGCCTTCTGGATGTGTCTATTTCTGATAAATGTGTAATAAAGGATGTATCTATTTCTCTTTGCCTGTCTCTTAGATTTTGCCTCACAATTTGACACTCTCTTGTTAGGTATATGCATGTTAAAGATTGTTACGCTTTCTTGGAGTATTGTCTATTTTATCATGATAGCCCTTTTTATGTCTGATAACATCCTAGCTCTGAAGTCTGCTCTATGAAATTAATATGGCTACTCCTGCTTACTTTTGATAAGTGTTAGCCATAATATAATTTTTCCATGTCTTTAATTTTTATCTGTGTATGTCTTTATATTTATAGTGGGTTTTTGCAGACAATATATAGTTGGTTCTTGCTTATTGATCCAGGCTGACAATCTCTTTTAATTGGTATATTTAGACAATTAATATTTAAAGTAATTATAGATATAATTGGAGCAATATCTACCATATTCTTTACTGTTCCTATCTGTTGCCCTTGTTCAGTGTTCTTACTTTTGTCTTACACATTCTTTCTTCTGTTCTTGTGGGTTTGATTGAGCATTTTGTATGATTTTATTTTCTTCCTTATCATTATTATATGATTTTAACCATTTTTAGTGATTGCTCTAGAGTTTGCAATATACATTTAGAACTAATCCAATTCCACTTTCAAATAATATTATGTCACTCAGTGGGTAATGAAAGTACCTGATACACATATACACACACACACACACACAGGAATACATTGTTGTTAATATTATTTTGAACAAAATGTTAACTCTTAGATCAATTAGAAAAATAAAAGTTTATGGTCATTTACTGAATATTCTTCACTTCCCTGTCATAAGTTAATTGACCATATAAGTGTGGTTTTATTTCTGGTCTCTATTCTTTCTTATTGATCTAGGTGTCTGTATTTATGCCAGTGCCATACTGTTTTGATTACTGTAGCCTTGTAGTATAGACAGGAAGCAGGAAGCCTGATGCTTCTAACCTTCTATCTCAAGATTGCTTTGGCTACGTGGCATCTTTTGTGGGTCTATAAAAATGTTAGAATCAGTTGTTCTGTTTTTGTGAAAAATAACATTGGAATTGTGATAGGGATTGCATTGAACCTGTAGATTGCCTTGGAAAGTATGCATATTTGAATAACACTAATGCTTTTAATCAATGAGCATAGAATATCTTTCTGTTTATTTGTGGCTTCACTTTCTTCCATGAATGGCTTAGAATTTTCAGTGTACAGGTCCATCACCTTCTTTCCTTGTTCCGGATCTTAGAGGAAAAGCTTTCAGCTTTGCACCACTGCATATGATGTTAGCTCTGGGTTTGTCATGGAAAGCTTTTATCACGTTGATGTACTTTCCCTCTGTACCCACTTTGCTGAGAGTTTTTATTTTAAATGGATATTGAATTTTGTCAAGTGTTTTTTCTTCATCTATTGAGATAATTGTATGCTTTTTACCTTTGGTGTTTTTAATGTGGTATATCACATTGATTTAAGGATGCTGAACCACACTTGCATCCCTGGACAAATGTATTTGATCATGGCATATGGTTTTTCTAATGCGCTGTTATTAAATTGTTTGCCGATATGTTGTTGAAATTTTTGTAATTTTCTGTACTTGTGGCATCCTTGTCTCACTTTGGTATCAGGGTAATGCTGTCTTCGTGAAATGAGTTTGGAAGCGTTCCTTCCTCTTCTATTTTTGGAAGAGTTTGAGAAGGATTGGTATTAATTGTTCTTTGAATGTTTGGTAGAATTCACCAGTGAAGCCATCTCGTGCTAGATAGTTTGTTGACAGGTTTTTGAGTACGGTTTGATCTTTTCATTAGTTATCAGAGTATTTAAATTTTCTATTTATTCACAATTCAGTCTTATCAGGTTGTATGTTTCTGGGAATTTATCCATTTCTTCTAGGTCATCCTGTCTGAAGTTTTTAATTTCAGAATTGGCACACTGCCTCCAGCAATTCATCAGCTTCAGATCCTGTTTTCCTCCCCAAGGAGGTTTCCTCTCCTGGTTTTCTGCTCTGGTGAGTTGTGATTCTCTGAATCCACTTCTCTGTTCCTTCCGTTTTGGGTTCAACAGTTTTCCCTTTGACCTCATTTTCTGCTGGATCTGAGAAGAGTTATTGATTTTCCTGTTTCTTCAGCTTTTTATTTGTTTTTTAGGACATAGTGCATCTTTTAATCTTCTTACCTGCTGGACCAAAAACCAAAAGTCACTCAGTTATTTATTTCTTTTTAATTTACACAAATATATTTTAGTATGTATACATGAATTTCTAAATAATTCATAGTATTATCTTTTTTAAAACATTTTATAATTGATATGATACTTTAAACATTTTTCATCTGAGTTCAATGAGGTGAAGTTCATCCAGATTAATAAATGTACCTGTAGATTATTCATTTTTATGATGGCAGTATTTTCCACTATATGAATAGACTATGATTTTTTCTAGTTTATGGACATTCAGGTTATTTCTAGATTTTTGTTATTGCAATACTGCAATGACCACTTCTGTCCAATTATGATATATATAATACTATATATAATACATAAATGCACTTTTATGTAGACACATATGAAAGTGCATTTATATATTTTCCTATGAGCACATCTTTAGACTCTGGCAAAGGTACCCATAGAAATAGACATAATGTCTCCATGAGGCCTGTGAGCGTAAATAGTTTAAAGGGAAGCAATTCATTTCAACTTCCATATTATTTTTTCCTAAAGTGATTTTCCTGAGAAGGTGCTTATGGTTGAAGTGTCTTGCTGTTTCTCCTTTCCAAACTATCATTTTCTCATTTTACATAAACCTGTTCGAATGGATAAGGTAAACAGTACTGACAATATCAAGTACTAGTGAGATGTAGAACAATGGGAACTTTCATAAATTGCTGCTAAATGCAAAATGATATGGTTTGCACTCTGAAAATGGTTTGGCAGCGTCTTAAAACATTACACGTGTATTTAATATATGACCCAGAAATCCCACTCTCACATATTTATCTTAGATAAATGAAAACCTATGTTCACACAAAAACACACAAGAGTGTAGGCAACTCCACTCATGACTGCTCCAAATTGGAAACCACCCAATGCCCTTCAGTGGGTGAATGAATAAACAACTGTGACACACCCATGCAATTGAATACTACCCAGCAACAAAAAGGAATAAGTTTATATAAATCTCAAAGGCATTATGCTAAGTGGAAAACTGTCTCAAAATATATAAATGTCTCAAAATATATAAATGTCTCAAATATGTAAATGAATTCCTGTAGTGTGGACTCATACTATATGAATTCATCTGTATAATACTCTGCCAAACACAGACATGTAGTGATGGAGACCAGGTCAGTGTTTGCCGGGGGTGCGGTGAGGTGTGGCTACAACGGCATTTCTCAGCCCTGCCCTGAGAAGCTCTTTGTGGGAAGGGGCTTTTGCAACCATTCTGTTTCCTCACTGCCTTTCCTCAGGTGCTTACATGAATTCACACCTGTGTTAAAATTCACAGAACTCTACACACAAATTAACAAAAGTTTCTATATATTAATTTAAAGCAAAATAAAAAATAAAATGAAAATATGTGTATCCATTTGGAACTTCACCGTGGAACACTACTCTAACCTATACAGTTTCCCTGAGTACCAAATAGTTCCCTGATAGTTTGAAATCTTGTGGTTTATTTAGAGCAGTGGTCCCCCACCTTTTTGGCACTAGGGACCACTTTTGTGGAAGACAATTTTTCCACGGACCCGGGACAGAAAGTGGAGCTCAGGTCGGGGAGGGAGGCTGGAGACAGAGGCACTGCTCAGTCAGTAATGTGACAGCCTCCATGGATGGGGAGGAGGGAGGTTGGGGACCCCTGCTTTAGAGGAAGTCAATTACTTTAAAGACTGTGTAACATAACTTTATGCAGTGTATGTGGTTTATAATGCTTAACTTTCAACAAAATTTTAGTAAGATATAATATTTTTGTTAATTTATGTTTTAAAAAATTTAGTAATAGATCTTTATGTGGTTTTTGATATGTAAAAGAAGGAGTTCAAGTAACTGAGAGCTACAAGGAAATTTCTTTCATTTTCATCAAATTATATTTCTATGTGTAGAAACTTTCTCAGCTCTTAGGTGTATATGAATGAAAAAGAATAAGAACCCACATAAGAACAGAATTGATGCTACGTTCTGTCTCAGTTAGAACACCTGTTCTTATTTGCTCACATCTCTTCATATCTATCTGAAAATTGTTCCTTAATTTCCTTCACCTTGTATATGTCTTTCCTCAAAGTTATTTTCTCAATTTTTCGACTTATAGTTCAAAGTGAGCATTAATAAGATAAAAAACTTGGTGCATGCGTATGGAGCTTGGCAGTTTTATTGGAATATTGAGTTGGATTGGGTCTAACCAAAATAAGGATGCCCAAATCTTAACCCTAGTACCTCACAGTGTGACCTTATTTGGATATAGAGTCTTCGTAGATGTATCAGGTTAAAATGAAGTATTATGTACCTGTGAGCTCTAATCCAATATGATAGGCGTCACTACAGAAAAGGACACAGAGACATGCATAGAAGATACATGTGCCCAGACACAGGGTAAATGTGGCCATCCATTATATAAGCCAAGGAAAAAGGCCTGGAATAAATTCTCCCAGAGCCGTCAAAAGGAACCAACCCCGCTGCACCTTGAATTCAGACTTCTTGCCTCCAGAACTGTGACACAATAAATTTCTGTTGTTTAAGCTATCCAGTTTGTGGTCCTTTGTCACAGCAGTGTCTGAAAACAATACAGTTAGGAGGCCCTACATGTTAGTGTGTTTACATTGTTTCTCTTTGGCTGCTTAGGTTCTGCAAACTCTCTACAATACCTGCTGGAGATTTAGGGGCCTGGCTGCCAGCGCTCTGGGAGCTGAATAAGGGAAGAATGTTGCGTTCTCTGCACTTAGTATTTTTCAACACTTACCCTAATTACAGCTGAGCCAGGTGTTGCCTGAGCCAGAGACTGTTACAACTTTGCCGTGTTAAACTCCTGCCTGCTGCCAAAGTGTGGGAAGAAGTTTGGGGCTTCTGTTTCTCATGCATATTTCCACAAATTTTATATATTTAGTCCCAAACTTACCCCCATTACCAGGTACCTGGTGCTGCTAAATCCTGAGCCATTTGAGGCAGAATTCTGTGGTAAGAGTAAAGTCATTTCTTGGCTTTCTCCACTCGCAGCTTAAATTTCAACTTTTTCAAGGGCTGTTAATTTCATTAGCACAAGTGTAATGCTTCCCCATTTCCAAAACGTTAATGCTGTTGTTCCCATTCCCATTTTCAACCCTAGTGGGTTTATGCTTTCCTTTAAAATCCAATTTTAATTAGGAGTCTCAAGTTCCAATATTTCATACGCCCTCAGCTGTACATTATTTAAGATATTTGATATATTTTGGTATATGCTTTGAGTCTGGAGGTATTTTTAGGATGACTAATAGGCTTATGGCTGGAAAAAGTATATTGTAACTATAATACTTGCTTATGTTGATTAGAAGATATTATGTCATTTTTGTTCTAGAATCTGTTTTTTTTGGGGGGGAGGGGAGGGCTAGAGTTGACCTAATGATAACTGTATTAACCAAGGCCTGCGATCAGATGTGCTCATTTTACTTTAATACAGGTTGAATTATTACATAGTAAGATACATAGACAGTGATATGGAGTTACACTGATGTGGTAGAAAAGTTATATTTATGTCATTAGCAGTAGCTGGAAACTGAGTCTTGAAATGTGACTTCTCTTTCAAGTCTCTGCCATTTTCTGAGTGCCATTGGACACATGCAATTTATCTAAAGTTTTTACTTCTTCATTTATAAGGTATGAAATTTAGTGATTACAGAAAACATTTTATAATTCTGTACTTTTAATTGAAACAATGGCCACCCTTTTTCATGCCTACATTATTTTCTAATATAAAAACATATGTATCTACTTCCATTAGAAAGTAGCTTCCTATATCATTCTGGTTTCAATAGTTCTCTTAGTTTATTTTAGTAAAAAGCAAAACACTCTAAATATACCTCCTCTAACAAAGATACAGACTCAACTTTCCTTTTCTTTTAATTTTTCAGGGCACTCTTTTGTTGTGATACATACAAATAATAAAATTTGTTATTTTAACAATTTTAAAGTATATAATTCAGTGACATTAAACATATTCATGTTTGCAACATTTATCACTATCTAGTTCTAGAACTTCATCATCCAAACACATAACCTATATTAAGTGTTTACTTTTTATTCTTGCCTCCCACCAGCTCCTGGAAACCATTAATCTGCTTTCTTTATAGGTTTGCCTATTGTAAATAATTTCTACAAATGTAATCATACAACAGATGTCCTTTTGTGTCTGGCTTCTTCCATTTAACACATTTTTTAAAAGATTTTATTTATTTTTAGAGAGAGGGGGAGGGAGGAAGAAAGAGAAGGAGAGAAACATCAATGTGTAGTGGGCTCTCGCACACCCCCTACTGGGGACCTGGCCCGCAACCCAGGCATGTGCCCTGACTGGGAATCAAACCGGCGACCTTTAATTCACAGGCTGGCACTCAATCCACTGAGCCACACCAGCTCAGGCCATTTAGCACATTTTTTAAAGGTTCATTCATATTGTAGCATATACCAGTACTTCATTCCTTTTTGTGGTTGAGTAATATTCCATTTCATGGGCATACCACATTTATTTATCTATTCCTTGATTGATAGACATTTGGGGTATTTCTATCTTTTAGCTATTATGAACACTGCTGCCATAAACATTCACATACAGTTTTTGTTTGAACTCTTAGTTCCAATTCCTTTGGGTATATACCTAAGTGTGGAATCTGTGGCTCATATTGTAATTTTATATTTAACTTGAGGATCTGCTAAGCCATTTTCTACATCCGCTGCACCATTTTACATTCCTATCAACAAAATAATAGGGCTATAATTCTTCCAATCTCCATCGACACATTTTTAAATGTTTTTATTATAATCGTCCTCATGGATGTGAACCGCTCTCTGACTTCGGTTTTGAGCTCCCCGATGACTGCATTGATGCTGAGTATCATCACATATGCTTGTCGGTCATTCATATGTCTTCTTTGGAGAAACACTTTCAAACTTTTTGCTGTTCAAAAACACTTGGGTTGCCTTTTTACTGTTGAGTTGTAATTGTTGTTTATATAATTGTTTTATGTATATTATATTCTAAACATGTATCAGATATATAATTTGCAAATAGTTTCCCATTCTTTGAATTATCTTTTCATACTCTCACTTAAAGTTTCTCCTTAATGATCAGAATAAGTTATAACTTGCCATATATGAGAGAACTCTGCATTATTTATTTAATAAGCACCTACTCCATTCAGTGAATGTGCTAGGTTCTGGGGAGAAAATTACAATAAAAATGAATAAAGAAACAATCGGATAGACAGATAGCCATTGACCTTCAGGAGCTCACAATATCATAGAGATGACACATGTGAAAAAACCATTACAGTATATTTTGATGAAAGCAAGCAATGGAGCAATAGAAAGTGCACCCGAATCTAAATGGGGAAAGACAAGCAGACATCCCTGGGGAAGAGGGGCACATGACTGATTGGAGATAAGGAGTAGAGAGTCAAGTTGACAACAAGACATCAGGAAGTAGAAAAAGAGTGCAGGACTGGAGACTATGCTTAGCATGTGGACATGTCTGCAAGTTAGCTTCCAGCCCAGGCAGTCTGTAAGATACACTCTGTGGCCCCTGGGGTGTTTGTGACCTTGCTTCCCAGTGGTGTGGGACTAAAGATTATACTCATAAGTAGCATGGAGTTTTGAATTTGTTTTCCTGCCTGGAAGAAAACATAGAATGAGGACCTAAATTAGACAGAACTTCCAACTAAACTCTCTGGCTAAAGAGGGCCAACAGCGTAGCTGTGCAGAGGGGCAGAACTGCTGGTTACGATCTCCACCCACGCCCTGCTGCAAGCAAAAAACGCAGTCTGCCAAGATCTGAGCACTAGCCACTGTAAGTCCTGGCCCCCTTCTCAGTCTGTATCTGATGCCCCAGGGGCTGAGTCTGGCAGATTCCTTCAGTGAACACCATGAGTCTTGACCAGAGTGGATCTTCCAGGAAACATCCCACAATGCTGAGAAAACTGATGTTAACCTTGGTCTCTCTTTTTCCCACCAGAGCAACCACAGACTGGGGGGTGGAGGGGTAGTGGTGGTGGTTGGCCTCTCAGGGTGAGGCTGTGCAGGCGTGGGGGAGGAATGATGTGGTCAAAATGAAACTGCTTCTCTTACCCATGTGGTCCTTCCTGGTCTCAGCGGTCCAGAGGATGCCTCAGCCTCACTCCCAGGGTTCTGGGATTTTTCACAATGATGCCTTTTCTATGGATAGTTGCCAGTTGGTCTTCTCGTGAGGGAGACTAAAGTCAGGAATGAACTATGTCACCATCTTTATGATGTCACCTCCTTCAATTCTCGCCACCCTTGTTTTGCTACATACTAGTGCTGCTATACTGACTCCTGCTATGATCTATTTTTTTCTCATGGCTTCTTTTGCATTATAAAATAATGATTCCATCACCTTTTTGCTAAAAACCCCATTGCTTCACATATTATGTTATGTGAAAACCATGACCCTTGCACCAGTTTATAGAACCATACACAATCGGACCCACACAGCTCCCTGACCCCACTTTCTAGCACTCCCTTCCTGGGTCACTCTGCTCTAGGCACGCTCGTCTCCTTGATTTTCTCCAAACGTTCAGCCCAGGTCCTGACTCTGGACTGCCCTTCCTCCAACACCCCCAGGTGTACTGCTGTAGTTCCTTCCTGCCTCTGCCAGTATAGCACTTTATCAGAGGCGACGTCACTGACCAAATTATGTAACAGGGCACTGCCTCCGTCCAGTGTCCCCTGCTTTATTCTCAATAGTATTTTTTATCTCATATAATACTTGTTTGTTATCAATCTATTTCCCTGAGGCTAATTCATGAGAATAATGTTCCAAATATGTTTTGAGGAAATTAATATAAACATAGAACATTTTTTAAAAGATGATAGATTTAGTTTTGATTGTGTTGAAATTTTATATGATCATTGTATATATGTGTGTGTGTATGTATGCATATATATATATATATTTCTGGAGTTCAGGAGAAGAGCAGCTAGATATGAATTTAGAAGACATTAACATAAAAGGTAGTAGAGACATAAGTATGGATATAGAGTACATAGTTTGTCAATAATATAACCTATTGTCTTAAAGTTAAACATTTATTAACCTTGGCATTGACCCTAAGCATTACAATCCCTCTTATGGACACGCCCAATTAGCTTGGCCATTGAAAAGAAATGGAGGCTTCGGGACCGAGAGTCAAGAAGGCTTGGGGTCATTTAGATTGAACCTCACAATGTGAATATTTTTTTAGCGTCTAGTTTCAACGACCGACACATAGAAGTTCAGAATTCCCAACACTACTAAATGAGTGTTCTCTTATTTTGTTTCACCTTCCAAATTTAAAAAAGAAAATTAAGCAAAATTGAACCTTATATTTAGGAGATTTCGATCTGAGCAATTGTAACAGAATGGTTGTAGATCCTTTCCTGTCAACCCTGAATTAGTGAATGGGGTCGAAAGATGAACACAAATAAGTGATGATTACCTCTATATTCTAAAAGAAGTCAACATAGGCCCAGAAAGCAACCTAGGGCTTAAACAGAAACAGTCAAAATTATTCTGCTTTCCCAGCCATTTTCTCCTTAATTTTTTTTTCTAGCAAAAGTTTTAAAATAGGTGGAGACTCAAGGATACATATGGGAGTGGTGGGCTCTTGGCTTAAAGCAGGGACCTGTGACTGGTCTCTCTTTTTCTGTGTGGTAGTAGGATGACACATTTCTCTCCTCTCTTTATAGCCAAGTGAGAAGGCTTGAAAGGAACACTGGCATCTCTTACCTGTTTGTTCACCTGCTTAAGAAGGAAGTTCGCATTGGCTGCCTGCTCTATTGAGAAGAGAGTGGGGTAGGGGTAAGGATAAATAGTTGAGCAGAGAAAGGGGCCCACACTGGAATAATCTGTAATCCCACAAATTCTGAGAGATTTTTCTGTGGTTTAAATAGACATAGATGAAAAAAAATAATTCTAAGCACCCAGCCAAGCCCAGTTTTGGGCAGTTCTAAATTATACAAAGCATGGGCAAAGTGTATTTCCCGGAAGGATATGACTGTAGAATACCTGCCTAGAAAAGGCCGCTGAGGAGGTATGGCTACTGCCAAAAATGAAGAGTTTCCCAGGAGCCCCTCACAGAACCAGTCCAGGAGAGGTACCCTTTGCTGGCTTACAGGCCCCTGGGAATGAGCAAGCTCTGAATCCCTGCGACACAGGCCCCAGGACATGACCGGAGTCTGGATGCCTACAACACAGGCCCTGTGATATGCCGGAGGCTGCATGCCTGTGTCACAGGTGACCTAAAAAGACCGCAATAGCACTTGTTAAGATGTATTTGATGGTTTTATTTAATTTTCTCCTTTCCTCATACATAATCAGAGAAAGGGACAAAGAAAACACAAAGGAAAAAGTGACAGAAAAGGCCAAATGTACACCCATTTCCAATTGTCACCTACAATTTGCCTGGCAGGAGTGGATGGGGAAGAATGAGCGTTAATTAGATATAAAATACAGAACTTTCATAACTGCTGTAGGAGACTGAACAGTCATGGTTGTTAGCTGAGACTTTTAGAGCGACAGGGTAGATTTTCCCAACATGGTTGAAAGCAGTGAAAGGGAAATAAAAATAAGACATTTTACTTTTTAATCCGGTTATATAGTTTTTTTAAAATATATATTGCATTATTGTAGGCTTTTAAAAAACATTTTTAATGCTCTTTATAGCCTCCTGAGAATCAGAGTTTCCACCTGGTATCCTTTTCCTTCAACCGAAAAAACTGTTTTAGAACACCATGTAGTTCAGAGCTCCTGGTAACAAGTTCTCACAGTTTTCTCTTATATGAAAATGTTTGTATTTTTGTCTTTATTCTTGAGACATGCTCTCATTCTAAAGATGACATTCCACTAGCCTCACAGTGCCACTGTTTTAGTGATAAATCAGAGATCATTTGAATCATCCACTTACCTCTTTCCACTGCTTTGCTTCCCTCTGGATCTTTCCAAATTGTTCTCTTTATCTCTGGTTCTCAGCAGTTGGTTGGGATTGCCTTGGAATCATTTTCTTTGTATTTAACCTGTCTGGGGTTCGCTGGACTTCTTGAATGTTTAAATTTATGTCTTTCTACATACCAGTGCCAACAATGCCGATACACTTTGCTATTGCATATCACCTAGCATTGAGTTTTAAATGTTTTTTGGGTTATTCTTGAAAATACCTGTCAAAGCATTAGACCAATAAAAGATTTCCAGCAATTTTCTAAGAAAGGATACTTTACTGACTTTTTATATGTGCCATTATAATATAATATTTTCAAGCTATACTCTGAAGAACAAATATTTAAAACTCAATACTGGGTAATGCTGGATAGGAAAGTGTATTCGTATTTTGCCTAGTAAAGATTATTTAAAAGATGTCCTTTCAAAATAATAATAATAATAATAATAACAATAATAATTGAGTGCTTTGATTTGTGAGGCAGTCTTCTAAATGCTTTAAATATACCAATTTACTGAATCCATTATATATATATAAATAACACATATATATACTATAATTGAGTCAATTTTATTTTTTTAAAGATTTTACAGATGATTTTTAGAGAGAAAGTAAGGGAGGGGAAGAGAAAGAGGAACATCTGTGTGAGAGAGAAACATCTATCAGTTAGTTGGCTGTTGTACACGCCCCGCCCAGAGACTGAACCCCCAACTCAGGTGTGATCCCTTGACTGGAAATAGAACTAGCAACCTTTCACTTTGCAGGATCATGCCCCACCAACTGAGCCACACCGGTCAGGGTTGGCTCAGTTTTAGAGATAATAAGGTTAAATTAAGAGTTAGAAAACTCAGGCATAGAGAGCCAGGCCCAAGATCTCCAGGCAGCAGCGGGGCGGGAGTTTGCACTCGGGTCGTCTAGCTGTATTGACAGGGTCTGTGCTTAACCAACAGCTCACATTGCCCTGATATTTTTTGAGCAAGCGATTAAACACTTATGTCAGTAAAAAAAATTAAAAAGTTGAGCTCTCATTGTTTCCAGCACAACTTGACAATTTAGATCTCAAGTTCACTGAGAACACTCATCTGAGACGAAGAAGTACAGAAATGGAAGCTCTATGTATGCGTCTATTTTCCTAAGGGTGGGACAAACAGCTGGTCAAGAGTTAAAAAGAAAGTCAGAAAGTTCTTACTTTAAGGATCTTCTCTGCAATCATGGTCTTAGTTTATGTGAACATCAGTCCACTGATTTATTTCCTCAAGCCAAAGGAAGAACTTTTTGAACCTCACCGGATATTGTTGTAAAAGAGCTATTATAGAACAGTGTGTTCTAAGTGTGGGGAGTCAGTGCCTATGCCTTTTAAATGGGTTTCAAATGTAATTTTGAAACCTATGTGCTGTGTGAAGAGAACAAGTTAGTAGAAACCTAATAAAGGGGAAACACCAAATTGTAAACTATACCTTAGGAAATTTCATCTATAGGGCAGCATAAATACAATGACTGATCTTGCTCACTGTTCAGTGCTTTTCCAACATGAAACTTATGGCAAAATAGTGTGCAGAGAAAATGCCTTATCATTAAGAATATAGAAAATACAAGTCATATATATATATATATATATATATATATGTATACACACACACACATATACCCCCCCACACATACACTCATTTCTCCAAAAGTGAAGCCACTGATGAAATATGAGTGTATAACAAATAATAACACAAAGTAGCCTACTTTGCTCTACTCTGAAATACTTTGAAATTTATATTTATAGCAGTTTGGATTAGAATGACTGAGCTAGGATGGAAACTGGATATCACTGAATTTGATTTTAGAGATGACGAGATCTTGAGCAGTCACAGTAAGCATTAACTAATCCATCCGACAGATATCGGCTTGGCTTCAGTTAGGTGCCAGGCGCATACAAGCATATATGTTAGACTATGAATACATGAAAAAAGTAAAAGATGACTTCACAGAATAACACAGAGGTAGCCTAAGAAGTCATATCTGTAGGCAGTGCTTTCTCCATATTGGAAGTGGCTAAACTAAGTGAATGAGCATTATAATCTGAAAAAATAATAAAATTTAATTACATTTGATTATGAGAAAAAAAGGAACTTAAAAATTCAAAGCTTTCCATGGAATACTAGCAAGTAGGACTTGATTTGTTTTTCCTGTCTCAGTTAAACCTCAATATCACTCTTTGCAAGCAATACAAAATCATGCACCCTGTTAGTGAATACTTCTAGGGTTTCAAATATCCTTGGTTCAGAAAAGACAGTTGTTTCCTTCCATGTAATCATTTCTTATTACTTCTATTAATTCTGGAGGCTTGTGTTATTTAGTTTAAGAAGCTCATTGTTGTTTTAAAAACATCGGTTAAATGGAAAATATTCTATACATTCTAGAGCACAAAAAGAAATAAGAGTTTCCCACATACCAGAAGAAATTATTAACTTGAGCCCTAGCTGGTGTGGCTCAGTGGATTGAGTGCCACCCTGTGAACCAAAGAGTCACCGGTTCAATTCCCAGTCAGGGCACATGCCTGGGTTGCAGGCCAGGTCCCCAGTGTAGGGCATGCAAGGGGCAACCAGACACTGATGTTTCTCTCCCTTTCTTTCTCTCTCCCTTCCCCTCTCTCTAAAAATAAGTGTAAAAAATCTTTTTAAAAAGATTAAAGAGAAATTAACTTGAATTAAATGATCAAATCAAAAAGGCAATAGAGATTAACTTTGCACAGTGTGTTTTCTAACACCGTCTGAAAGCCCAACTCCACTCTGAAAATGTTCCCAATACTCCATTCCCAAATCCTTGCCATATTATATTATATTATATTATATTATGTTTGTGACTATGATCAAGTCAGGAAACTAATATTTTGCTCAAAGTTGACAGAGTGATAAAACCAGCCTGGAGTTAACTTTTACTATAGAAAGAAGTGACAAAAAGTCACATTGTACTCTTTCTCAAGTGATAAATATGATTTTTATTTCATTCCATCAGTAACTTAACCCATATTTATTTACCTCTATCTGTAATGTTTAGTGCAAGTTGCTGTGGAGGATAAATTGATGGCTCAAATATAAATATCACTTTCAAGATATTTAGAGATTAATAGCGAAGATAGAAATGTATGTGAATTAAAACACATGTATACTTGGGACCCCATTACTGTGCACACAGCAACAAATCAATGGTAACTACCATCTGTGTTAGAATGCTGCCAGGAGCTCTCCCTTCCTGAGTACGTAATGAGCTTCCTGGGAGCTGCTGGGAGTTTTGTGTCAAGCTGAATTTGGGAGGAGGAGAGGTAGTTGCTATCATTTTTTTTAAAGAAGTCTTGTAGAAGATAATGAAACTTACTTGAAAGCAATACACTCAGCTAATTAGAGGGTGTCTGACCTTCCCTGTCAAAAACTGATGGCTCTTGAGAAAAACCGTGGGCCAACTCTGACACGGGTCTGAGGGAAGCCCTGCAGTCTCAATAACGGGAGAAACCCAGCCTTGACACCCAGCATATAGTAATGGAAGGGGAGTCTCTTTGATGAGGGTCCCACTCTAGACCACTTCAAAG
Organism: Desmodus rotundus; assembly: GCF_022682495.2. Lineage (NCBI taxonomy): Eukaryota > Metazoa > Chordata > Mammalia > Chiroptera > Phyllostomidae > Desmodus > Desmodus rotundus. Next base: position 70,552,447 of record NC_071389.1, on the reverse strand, counting down.
CTCAAGAATTATTCTGGGCTCTTGGTTAACAGTATTCTAGAAGGATTCCTTCTTGAGCCCTGAAAAATCCCTGACTGAATGGAGGATTCTATCTCTTCAGTGATGTTTCTCTTCTTGGTGAAGGCACGTGTGCTGTTGAGATGGGTACAATGGGCGCACTGTCCAGTGAACAAGAACTCCAAAGTGACTCAGAGCATCCACAATGAATCGTGCTCAGCAGTATCATTCAGTTTGAGAAGGATCATCATCTTCACTACCCCAAATAGAGAAAAACCCACACATCTCTTGACATTCTAGAAGCTGACCTAATTAATGACATAAACCAGAAGTTTTAACAGACTACTCTGTCTACCATCCTTGCTCTACCAGGGGTGTCCAACCTTTTGGCATCTCTGGGCCACACTGGAAGAAGAGTTGTCTTGGGTCACACATGAAATACACAGACACTAATGAAAATTGATGAGCAAAAAACAGATGTTAAGTAAATTTACAATTTTGCGTTGGGCCACTTTCACAGCCATCCCAGGACGCATGTGGCCCATGGGCCACAGGTTGGACACCCCTGCTAAACATTCCCCTCAGGACCAAGGCCTCTAAAAAGCCCGCCAGACAAGATCAGAAACAGAACCTGGAATTTGTTCACTGCTCTATCTCTTCTTTTACTCTGTAAGAATTTACTTGGTAGCACTTCCCAGAGAAGGTGGCCCTTCCGCTGACTTCCGAAGACTGTCCGAAAGGCAGTCGGATTTTGTTCATAAGAATCTCACACTATGGAAGGCCATGTGCAAAAGCAGGGTGAATTTAAGAGACCACAGGTGCTCTGATATGTCTTGAACAATAGCGGTGTTGGGGGTGGGGGAGAGTGTGCTGGTTATAGCAACGCCCAACCACAGCGGGTCTTCCCTGCTATGTTAGAGCTGAGGCTTTCTCTTGAAAGTTAGAGGCTTATTGGACAATGCAGAAGAGGCATGAACACTTTTCCATTTTAGAAAGAATCCCTCTAGGAAGCTGAACAATAATTAATGTTCAATGAATGAATTAATGAATGATGAGAGCCATAACTACCCCAATGAAAAATAGATAAAAAGATAATTTTGTCTAATAGAAAAATAGATAAAAAGATAATCTTGAGATAACAAGATGATACACTCTTTAAAATTTGAAAAATGACTACAGTGTTGGTTGAAGAAATGAGAGAAATCAAGTATGGCCATGTGAAAAAAAGAAAGGAAAGAAGGAGACCCCGGGCTTCTTAGTTGGGCTTTCCAATCCTACCCACACAGGCAGGACCGTATTTTGGATACACAAATGTTGATGTTGTTTATCCATAACTTGCATTTCTGAGTCTCCAGGGGGATGGCGGGACCTATTTAATTTAGCCTAGTTAGTCCTCCTACAGCTTCTTGGATGGGTTTGCCATTTAAAACATGTCCTCAAAATCTCTCACAAAATCGGCATATTGTCCCAGCCAAAACAGCTGCTTTGACTCAAACAGTTCATGTCAAAAGCTGCAACACAAACTTAGTAACAATACCAAAATTTTTAAAAAGCCACAAACAACCCATGAATGGTAAACAAGATTCTTTGTCTATTTTTAACATTTGTTTTAATATCAATAGCAACACATTTTTGAAACAAATACTATTCATTTTTTCCTAAGTTATTTTCAAATGCAAATCTCTAAAAACACTGTGAGACAAGCCTTTGGAATCTTTTAATCAACTCCAGGAGCTTTAAAAAGGTGATTTAATGTTACACCACTTGCCTGAACCTCCTCCCATTTTAGATGTAATTGAATTGACCCAGAGTTATACTACAAAAGAGAAACTCTAAGGTTTTTGCAACAGTGACATGAAGTGTTTATTTTTTAGTGAGGACAGCCATGTAGACTTTGAAACTCTGGACAAGTAATCTCAGAGAATATTTGCAAATTTGAAAAAAATTCCTACTGTAATCCATTTTTAGTTTTGGAAGACATGGTAAAGAAACACAGTCATGCCCTGGCTGGTGTGGCTCAGTGGATCGAGCGCCTGCCTGAGAACCAAAGGCTCAACAGTTCAATTCCCAGTCAGGGCACATGCCTGGGTTGCAAGCCGGGTCCCCAGTGGCGGGTGTGCGAGAGGCAACCACACACTGATGTTTCTCTCCCTTTCTTTCTCCTTCCATTCCCCTGTCTCTAAAAATAAATAAATAAAAGTCTTGAGAAAAAAACTTAAAAAAAAGAAATATGCTTGTACATTCATTTATCCATGAAACTATTTTTAAAACACCTTAACTAAAGATAATAAATATTGTATTCCTATATGCTCTGTGCCAAGATCTTATCTCTTATAGTAAAGAATATGCTAAGTATCTATATAGAGAAATTTTAACCACCACTTGGTTAGATGGAAATGTATCATTCACTGATAGATTACAAGGCCCTTTTGTCATCTTTCTTGAACATATCGCATTTTTCAAACCTTTTTATTTCCAAATAATTTTAGTAGTACACAAATGTTGCAAACATACCACGAGAAGATCCTATATATCCCTTACCTTCTTCACCTAATTTAACTTTTTATATAACTATAGTGCCATTATCAAGAAAAGGAAATTAACATCTACAAAGCATTATTAACTAAATTACAAATGTTATTCAAATTTCACCATTTTCCCACTAACGTCCTTTTACTGTCCCAGTATCCCCTATTGTATTTACTTGTAAACATCATTAGCACTACAGGCAGGCATCATGGAGCCCTTGGTATGGTGTATTGTGAAAGGCATGATACTATGTTTGTGGTAATTTTTGACAAAAATGCATAAACTCGATACAATCATAAGAAAACACCCATCTAACCCAAAGTGAGGAACGTGTAATAAAATAATCCCTCGGTGCTTTCCATAGCACCAACGTCATGAAACGCGGAGCCGCTGCGATTACTAACTTCAGAAATGGAGGTCAGCCTTAGCATAACAAAACCATGGGGAGAGACAGGGATGGGAGCTTCTCATAGCAGCAGCACTGCGCTGAGGTTTCCAGGAATTCGTGATTCGCAGACGTTGTGCCTTTTCTAGAATCCAGAAAGGAATGATCTTCAGAGACAGCACAGCCCTCCTAACATCCATTTCGTTGTTCAGAGCTGGGCCAATTGTGTCAGTTGAATTTCTGCGTGAGGTTGAAGGATATAGATTCCACGGGTAGCAGTGGTCTGTGAAGGAAAATAGAATGATCATGTTCACCACTAGTTTTTGGGTGGGAATTCTGAAAAGGGAGAAGGAAACTTGACGGTGAGCTTTAGAATCTGGTATTTAGTGTGTTTTAAAGGATGTTAATGAAATACTCTGGATCTTGTCAGAATAAAAGCCAAAAATCAGAGATTCTGGGGAGAAGAAGGCAGAATCCACAGGCATCAGAGGTCTGGGCAGGTTAGAGACCAGGATACCAGAGAAAACCGCATCCTCTTGCCTACAATTCAATTGGCGATATGTGTTCTCATCTGACCCCTGTGGTGTCTGAGACAGAATTGCCCGGGGTTCTTCCTAAGTCTGTGACACCATCCTCAGAACACACTGAGACAGAAGGCCCTAAAACTACAGAGTTTATGGGTACCTTTGGGGGTGGGTCTGGAAATATCAGGTACTTTATACAAAATTGTGTATCTGAGAATATGCCCATGATTCTGGATTTTGAATTATAGCATCCCCAGATTTTCAGTGAACCAGAAAAAAAAGCAAATGAAGAGCCATGTGAACCATCCCTTGATTGGAAAAGGAACAAAACTTGTTGGAATTGTCTCATATATTTTGCCACCAATAGTAATGACTCACAAATAATTTCTCCATGACCATGGGCCAGATGATGCTTTATGACATTATCTCACCCAACTCTCATAGTAGCCTATGAATTATTACTATCTCTGCATTATAGTTTGAAAAACTGAGGTTGAAAGAGGTTTATTTCCTTCTGGGATTGCAAAACTAATAAGAGATAAAGCCAGAATTAGCATCCAGGTCTATAACACTTCTAAGCCATTGACTATTAAATTATATCAAGCTATTCTTTAAGACTTAGTATTTTATTGCAAATCTACTTAAATTAAAACAAACACACTCAAGTAAATACTATAAAAGTTTTATTTTTTTAGTGATCCTGGTAACTTTGGGGAAATTGTCTATTTTCCTGGTAGCTGTGAATAAAACAAATCAATTTCAGCAGCCAGTTTTGAAGGAAATTTACTAGTGTTCATGATTATAAAATGTCCAGCTTCCTGATCTCAAATGATGACACAAATTTTTCCGTTGTACAACTTCCATTGAGCTAAGTAACTAATTGAGGTGGGCTATTAATACTGTGTGGGGCCAGGGGGATAACTGCCCGTGCTGCCGAAGCTCTGGACATTCTTTTGCCTAGGAAGTGTTGTGAATTAAAATAAATCACCGCACTGTATCATTGAAAAGTCCTATTGAAAGTAAACTGCCTTAAAATTTACATATGAGAAGTAATATGAATTTTACAAAACCAATGAGGTGGTAGATGCAAGGAAGAACCAGAAATTAGAGTATTTTACAATCAGTTCTTTTTCTAACATGAAACCATCATTTATTTACTCAGATCCAGTGTTAGACCATGATCATATGATTTTTGATTAGTAAACTTTATTTTTAGAGTAGTTCATGACAAAACTGAGTGTAAGGTATAGTGATTACTTATCATCCCCCTACCCCCACACGTGCACAGCCTCCCCCACGACTGACACACGGCAGCACCGGGGTACATTTGTCGTAGTCAGTGAGCCGACGGCAGCACAGCACTATCACCCAAAGCCAGCACTGTCCATCCTGGTGGTGGACATTCTATGAGTTTGGACAAACACGTGATGGCCTGGACCCCCCACTGTAGTGCAGAACAGAATAGTTCCACTACCCTTAAAATCGTCCTTGCTCTGCCTATTTAACCACTAGCCTTTTTACTGTCTCCCCAGCTTTGCCTCTTTCAGAATGCCATATAGTTAGACTCATACAGTACATAGCCCTCTCAGACTGACTTCTTTCACTTACTAACATGCATTTAAAGTCCCTCCATGTACTTACATGGCTGAATCGTTCATTTCTTTTCAGCATTGAATAATAACATTCCATTGTCTGGATGTAACAGTTTATCCACTCACCTAGTAAAGGACGTCTTGGTTGCTTCCTAGTCCTGGCAGTTATAAATAAAGCTGCTATAAACATTCGCGTGCAGGTTTGGTGTGGACATAAGTTTTCAGTTCATTTGGGTAAACACCAAGGAGCACTATTCCTGGGTCATATGGTAACAATATATTTACTTTTGTAAGAAACTGCCAAACCGTCTTCCAAAGTGGCTGAACCACCCATGATCATCTTTTAAAAGGTCTAAGAGCGCTCTATGATATTTTCTCATTCTTAAAGTGATCTAAAAACTCCCTATACACTTACAGGTGGTTTTCATTTAAAACCCGTGAGTTTAAAGCATATAAATACACAGCTCCACTCAAAATGAACTGGGTCAGAATCTCCAAAGGGGGACACCTAGAGTTCCCTGATTCTACCAGGTGGCTGGCATTGAGAATTCTTGACCGCGGTGATCTGGGCTCCTCTGGGCAGCCACCTAATAATCCCGCACCGTGAGAGAAATGCAGTGTGCCGTTGCGTTTGTATTAGTACTTATATTTGTGAAAAATAATCTAGTAGCATGACAGCATTTAACTTTTCACGTGTTGGTAAGTGCAAATGGCTGTCATTAAGCTTCCCTGTTCTATTAGCAAAAGGACAATTTTACAAGGCAGCCATTTACAGGCTGAATTACTTTTCTGGTTGTAAAAACAAATCTTCTGTGCTGGTCCTTTTGAAACTAAAATATGTTTTCATAGCAACAACACTGTAGTTTAACAAATGACTTTTAAAAAAAATAGACTTTTGTAATCATAAGAACAGCATAAAGTAAAAATATATTGCTCTTTGATTGTTTTTGGCAACTGAGAAAGGAACAGAGAAAGATTTAATGTGAAAACGAAGAAACGTTGGCAAGGGAAGGCCAAATGACCTTTGAACGTGTTGTATCAGTAATATTTCACAATATGGGAAAGTGGTGGAAGAATTGAATCATCAAACATCACATGGTCGCCATCTCCATTTCAAACGGTCCTGTTTGTTAGGGCCTAGTACTCCCTTGAACATGACCCATCTATGTACTGATTTGTAATAATGTTACTGGTAAGTGCAATAGCGTATAAGACACCGGCTGGGATACTAAAGCAGGTTCACTCCTGAGACATCAGGAATTCTCTGATGACAGACGTTAGCTCAACAACTCTCTGATGGCCTGGACAAGGCTTCCTTAGGCTGCCCACCAGTCCAGGACACTTTCAGCCAATTTGTTCTGCCTTTCCTATCAAGGGATGAAACTTCTATCAGACTTCCTAGCTCTCTGCCCGTTCTTCCTCACAGGTGCTTGTCTTAATAAAATTCTTCTATGTTCATCTTGGCATCTGCTTTTCAGAGGATCCAGAATAACACATGGGTCGGTGAGACATTACAGTTGGTGGTTGAAAATGAGATACTTCTTTTGTCCTTCAGCAGACACCATTCACATTAAATTGATAAGTTTAATATTGGATTGTTGATTTTGGATGTTTATAAATAGCATTTTTAAAACTATCTCATGCCACTACTGAGAATAATGAAAACTTTGGCTTTTCCTTTAAAACTGGTATATATGTCATTTAAGCTGGAAAAGGTACCCTAAGTAAACATTAACCTGCTACAATTCTCTATAACTGAAGGGAGTTGGGGGAAATCATTTCTATGATTTATAATCAATATACTCTAAGGAAATTGTTTTTCAGTTCAGCTCCGTAACCTCCAGAGATGAAGCCACGTATTTTTACATTGAATTCTCTCTCAAGCATTCTTCTCAGTGGTGCACGCCCACCCCTACTATGAAACAAAACCATCATCAACTGCGAATGGTGTGTTTTACTTAATGCATCACCTCCACCCAGCCTTGCTCATTCACCACAGCCCAGCTTTTAAACACAGCTCAGATTCCTGCTTCAACCACTTGTGCCCTTTTGGATTGGCTTCTCCAACAATTTAGGGAAACCTAGAGGCCAATAAACAAGTAAACTTGGATAGCCACAAACCACAGTGCCCCAAGTCTAAACTACTGAGTTTGCTTAGTTGGCATACCTCAAGCTGGGGCAAATCCACTGCTAGTCTTGGCCGGGGGCCTCCAGGAAACCTCCTGAGAAAGCTGGCTATGTCTCACAATAACATATGAAAAATCATTGTTCAGGGATCCTGCCGTGAACATAAGGCAAAGATTCTTTTATTGCTTCATAGCTATATTATCATTGCTATCATACTTAAAAGTGCCTCAGTACCTTTGGGATCTAACCCACTTCTTATTTTTTAGGACAACTGAGGGTGGGGAGATGGATAGCAGGAAACACTCAAGATTCTTGGCATTGCCCTCTTTGTTACTTTTAAAGTGAGGGCTTCAGCTAATAAAGGAGCAGAAGCAGCAATGCTGAAACTATTCAGTCTTTTCCATCACTGAGTAACTCTGAACAGCATGGAATGTGCCACTAGGGCACCAGGCTCTTCCAACCTTTACACAGTAGGGAATCACCTGGGAAACAAGAGGGTGACATCTTTCCTAATAAAGTGCAGCATTACAACCAGGAGATTGGCGTTCATTCAACCCACATCCCAGACCAATTAAATGAGGCTCTCTGGGGGTAATACCCAAGCATTCATCACCGCAGGCAACTCCAATTTTCAGCCACATTTAAGAACCATTACTGTAGGTCTAAGACATTAGTTCTCAAACTTTACTATATAATAGAATCATTTGGACACTTGTTAATATAAAGATTGCTGGGTCTTAACCCCAGTTCCTGGTTAAGCAGTCTTGGTAAAGGACTTGCATTTCTAACAAGGACCCAGAATACATTGATGTTGCTGGTCCAGGGAATTTGAGACCCAACACTCCAGGAAATGCTAGTTTCCCAGATGGTGCACGTGAGCAACTGTTTACATTTGATCGGCGATGATTATGTCACTTGCACATCACTACCCACAGAGAACCAGAATTTAAATATTTTCACTGAGCACAGTACTGCCTCCCTCCCCCAATCAGAATTTTCTTAAGAAAGAAAGGGAGAATAGATATCTGGGAAGTCTATGCTTCCTAAAAGTTTTAATGTCCTGTGGACAGAAAAATGGTATGCGGAGCCTGGGTGGCAGCAGCATCTGCGGGTCTGGACCCTCCGGCCACCCAGGCTCCGTCCGTCCATGGGAAGGTCTGAGCTCTGACCCTGCAGGTGAATAGCTGTGGATTGTCCACTGAAAGCGTCTGCTCCCAAATTCGCCTAGGTGACCTACTATTAACGTAATTGTTTGACTGCTCCATTCTTTAAAGGAAAGGAAAAGCTCACAGGCAGCAACTTTGGCAAGTGTCAGTCATGCGGGAGCAGGTCTGATGAAAAGTTAACTCCTAATGGCAGGACTCCATCCTCCCTCAGCAAACGTCGTTCAGAGGGTCCCTAGTGATTGCTGTACCACTAGGAGGATAGGGGATATGTTAGCACTTTACCGTGATCTGCCTTCTCTCATTTGTCCTCAAATACCACTTGTTTCTGTGAAGACATCCACACAATTCTTGGCTTATACAATGTAGCTTCAGAGTTTTAGAATCATTGTCAATAGATTAGCTGAGTGACTGAGAGAGCACAGGCCACTAGCAAGTGCTCTAATACCCCTAATCCTGCTCTTATCTTCTGCACACCATGCCCGTTTCGAATGATTGCAATGCTTCCATTTTCGTAATGGTTGAATCTGGAAGAGAAGTGGGCCCTGAAATGCCTTAGAGCAGAGCAATTTTTAAAGATTTGAAAGCTTTTCCCTTCAAAGCACAAAATATTCTGAAAGCTCCTGATCATTGACTCTATTCTGTCTCACACAAATCTGACTAAGCCTCTATTCCATCAGTCCCCCTACACACTGGAAAACATTGGTCTTTAATCATTAAGATGCCCCTAATGCTTCATACGACTATTGCGCCTATAAAAGCTAAAATTATTTTCACTTGAGAAGGTTCAGGCCTATAATTTCCTTTGCCAAAAGAACAGGGCTCATGAGTAAAAATTACATAAAAGCAGTGGTTTGCATCAAAATGTCTTATTGTACATAAATAAAATGTAAATAGCTCCAATGTGTATTGGTCACTTTTGTTTGTTAAAAAAAGAGCTATAGGAGTTGCTACAATCTTGATGACGTTATTGCTGGTTCTCTCCGGTGACAGAAGAAGGCTCATTGCTGGGACGATGGACAGTCACAGAGACACACACACACCTTTGGTCTGTGGCTCCCGCTACAGTTTCCAAGGCCTGTCGTAGGGTAAAGTGCTGGATATTTGTTTCTCAGGCTACTTACGTTTTTGCTCACAATTGTCCTGGCTCTTACTGCCATCCTCTGAGAGGGCTCCCCCTGCTGCTCTGCGCTTTTATAGGGTAGCAGGGGCTTTTGCATAAATGTAATCACAGACGGGTTTTAGCAGATTATTAAATTGGATTGTTCGAACTCCACGGCCACATGAAGTTCTTACTTCTTCCTTCTCCAGCCATCACTTTTTAGTATTAAAATTCTTTAAATTACATACTCATCTCACCATTTTCTTCCTAATTTCATAAGGGTGAAATTGTAATGTTCCATTATTCACAGACCAGCCTAATTCCTTTCCTACGCTATTAAAATGTGTAAAGAAAATATCACACCCCTTCAGTTACAATTAGTTAAATTAACTCATCCAATTTATCGAGTGTCCACCACATGGACACTCTGTGCTAATTGGAGGGGCTGCAGCAGGGAACACACAGAGTTCCAGTACTCAACAAGCTCACATTTATCCTGCAAATTAATTTATAAAATACATACTTAACCATCTACATTTCTTAGGCAATCATGGAGTGAATGTCTTTTGGGTAGTTTTCTAACTGTGGTGAGGAAAAATAAGCAACTAAAAAGAATCTTTGCCCTGCATCCAGAGTGTTCTCTACTTTTTTTTTTAATTGCTGCTGGGATTATACCCTAAGAACTCTGAAACACCAATCCAAAAGAACCTGTGCACCCCAATGTTCATAGCAGCACAATTTACAATAGCCAAGTGTTCTCTACTTTTGAGTCTCCTCTACTGTAGCTTTGTTACTCTCCTTCACTTTCTGATCCTTGGTCCCCAATCCACAAAGGAAATTAGTAAATTAATCATTTATGTCTGCTCCCTTACAGGACAGTGAGCTTCATTCTCGGGCACAGAAAAACTGTCCCTGACATTCCTCCCCTCTCACACAGCCAGTACAGGAGGCCCCGTGACTGCGAATACTCAAGGCATGTTGCACTGATAGTTGGACGGATGGATGGGAGGATGGACGCTCAGCTGTGCCCAGAGAGAGTATATAATTTAAACTAGTACTTTATTTAGTCACTACCACAGCTTATTTAGTTCACACGGCTTTCTTGTAAGTCCAAAGTTATTTCTTCAGATTTTGAAGGATTCTGTCGAAGCAGAGACTTAGGCCCTGCATCATTGCACAGGGAAGGGAGATTACGTTTTGCCCTGCAAAAAACCTCCTCGCAGAATCGGGAAAGCATCTCAGACAACATCCAGCCAATTCCCTGATTGGCAGTTGGGAAAGGGGGCCATCAAGGATGAAATGTTCTACCTGAATTTTCATTCCTGGTTAGATGCAAAACAATGAGTAGAGCCCAGTGTTCTATATTTCCAGCCCTGGGCTCTTCTCAGTGCAACGTATGAACCACCTTAGCAAACAAGACAAGACGAGGCAACATCGTGAATGTCTTCAACAATTCGATATAAACGTGAATGGACGGATGGTTCACCAGGCGTCCTGGATCCCAGCCAAAGGTCTGGGCAGAAGCGCAGGGCACCTTGAATTTATGTTTGTTTAAGAGGCTACAAAATGTTTACCCAGAATGTGTAGCAGATGCTGCATCTTTCCATCTGCCTTGGTTATGCCGCTGAGACTAAACTTCTGTGTGGCCATGTTCTATACAGCAATTCGGTTGTGTTTAGTTTCTACAAAAAGAAAAAATTAGAGAGAGAACAAAATAGCAGCCCTGACAAAAACTTGAAGTTTGGGAGCATCAAAATTTTACTGAAACTTCGTTAGATGTTCCTTAATTATAAAATAAACACAAGTTTTAACATTATAGGGTGCTTGGGAAAAAAGAGTAATGGTAGAGAAGATAATTAAAAATTGTGGCATAAATTAAAGGAATAGTATTCCCTTTTTTATTCAAATTCATAGTAAGGTCTTATTACTTCTGTTCACTCAACCTGTGTCACACACAGATGGAACAGTTTGTGTAATTTGAGAGACAAATAAGAAACTCTGTTGGCCCCCAAACTAACTTAATACAAATTGCAGCAAAAGAAAATCGCTCCCTTGGGTTTAAAAAGCTGGCCTTAAAAGGTGAAAATAATTTGGACGAGTTGTACTGTCATATTATATAATTAGACCATCAGTAGTTTATAACTTAGTACACACACCTTTAGTGAGGGGGCATAAAACAAAATCTTTTTACTGTTCCACTGGGCTTCCTATTGATTTGGGACCAACGTCCTCAGCAAGTTTCACATTGCATAGTACATTGTAACACCGTAATTTTTCCCAGTTAGCTCCTAAGATGCTTTCAGTTATAAGTAAAAAGTTAACTAACTCAAACTGGCTTCTTGCCTCTATATTCAACTCAGATTTTGGCCTTTGTAACTGAAAGGCGAGGAGGACAAGCAAGCGTCAGGTGTGATCTGATCATTGCATTGTTTCTACGTGATTCTCACATCTTCCCTGTTTGCTGAGTTAGCTACATTTTCAGAACGGCTGCCTCATCAGAAAAGAATGGCCAGGAAAGATCCAGGTCTCATACCTACATGCCACACCCTTCATAGCAACAGACATCATCTTGTCCCCTGCTTTATATCTGAATAAAGTCATGAGATTCACTTTTATTGGACCCAGTTCCTGCATATGCCCTTCCCTAAACCAGTCATTGTGGCTAGTAGGATGGACTGTTGAGCTTGGCTAGCTCTGACTGCGGCCAGCCCCTAGCACTGAGGAATTGTAACCGCGCAGGGGCAGAGATGATGGTTGCTGGGGCGACCGCCACAGAGTGCACTGCACTAGATATCGTAAAGACGTAGGAATTGTCACGATGACGCGGAAGGAGAAGAAGAGATGACAAAGTCAGAACTGTGCACAGTGCCTGGGGAGGATAGCTGTAACTGGATTCTAAGGCGGGACTTCCGTAATGCGGGTAATTCTTTCTGTGGCAGAAGAATGGGTAAATGGTGGCTTTCAGTTGAATGCATTTCAGAAAATCAAGGGCATGCATTTTTTAATCAAACAAATGCAATAATTTACAGATGCTTTCTGCAAATCCCTTAGTTAAAACTATCAGGAGTGGAGAGCAAGTACCAAAACATCAACACAATTGATGTTTCCTACTTACTTTTATCTTTCTACATGAACACAGCTCAAATTGGACAAGAGCTGAACTTTACTGGTTATGCATAGCATTCTGGAAGGGGAAAAGGGTAAAGAAAAAGAATTATAACTTCTTTCCAACTACTGACATTACCCTGACCCTTATTTTACTCTTCAAGTATGATTATTTAAAACCATAATTATAATTTGCTTTAAAATTCGTGGTTTATTTTCTTGTTTTGTATCTAAAATCTTTATAGTGTAATGATTGAGCTGAATATACACTGTTCCTTTTTTTCATTTAGCCCTGTAAGTTCTTCAGGCATCCTCCCTCCTTGATCCCCACTAGCGTGGACCTCTACATATACCATGACGAAATGGCCTTTCATGAAGTTAATTCAGTGTAATACAAGCTGCAGATGGAAATTAGCAGTGCAGAACAGTCCCAAGTGCAGTGCATTTAAATGACGCGACACCCAGAATTTCACCACTTACTATCGGTAAACTTTGTCCACATCATTCAACGTGGTTTCTTTCTAAGATGAGAATATTAATACCTCGCCTGCCTGTCTGAAAGCAGAGAACTGAACAAGATGATCTCTCGATTGTCCCTTAGGAGGAAATATCTATGATTCTTGGGAAAAAGTCATCAAATGACACTTGCAAATGACATGGTAATAATCCTATGATATTTTGAAATGTTAGTATTAACATAAATGGGCAAGTGGTGTATTCGTTGAAGGTAAACAAACTACTACCGCAATGTAAGTTAGCAAAAGGGCAGCTTTAATTTTGAGATTTTGTATCCTGTGTCTCAAACAATCATTCAATTTTGAGAACAGCTTTAGTTGTTACTTTTTTTGTGTGCTATGTCAGCATAGAAAATAAAAAATGTAGCTGTTACCAGGGCCAAAATATTACACCAAACTGAGGGCTTCTCTACCACTCTACAAATGCACTGAATATTTAAAATTAATATATTAAAGAGCATCATTATTATCTTGATTACTCCGTCTAGAAAACTACTTCTGTACCTAGCTGTTTCCTTCATCATCCTACAATAGCACTGGTTAGCATCACGGATGTCTGGGGACAACTTCCATAAAGTGGCTATTTTATCAAGTGCTATTCTGGGCAGATCTCTGGCAAAGAGGCCACATTAAGTCACCAAAACATTTTCCAGAACTGTAGTGCTCAGTCTTTCCTTCCACCAGTTGATCCTGCCTGCCCTTCCGTGTCATTGGCAGCTTGCACTAGGTGGTAGAACAATATCCGTGATATATGGTATCTTTCTTTTGGCCTCTCAAATCAACTATTTGTTTTCCTTATAAGATATGGAGGGACAGTCACATGCTATACCAGGCCTGCCAGAGAGTCTTTTCATCTTCTATAGAAAGGAAACAGACAGTACCAATCTACCTATTTATTTCCTGATAGGCTTGTGGTTGGTAACTTGTATTCTTCCTTCTCTGGGTTTCACCAGTCTGTAAGGAGAGAATTAAAAATATTGGTCACAATGATAACAAAGATAGTTCTGTTCCTCATCTTCTGCTGAGGGGAATTGTTAGCACCTCACGTCTATTTTTAAGAAACTCAGACTGGGTTGGAGGACAATTCAGTGTAACAACAGTAGCCAGGTACCAGCCTGAGCATCTCAAACCTTTTCTGCCTACCGACTTAGCCTCTCCTTGACCCTAAATGACCTTTCTCCTTGATTTTTAAATAGGAGTCTTCATCTTGGGTCCTAGGTTTGACATTTGTTTCTGAGGTTATTTTCTCCTCTGAAACCAATCAAGTCTTCAGAAAAATGGGATTCTATTGTCCCTCCATGAAATTTTCATGATCTGTTTTGCTCTAATTTTAATCAAACTATATATAATTAAAGTTGAGATTATTCTTTATTATACTGTGATAGATTTTACTGGAACCAACTTTAGATTCTCCAATAAGTATGCATCATGTAATTGTCCTATTAAAATGTGAAATATAAACCAATGATATTATTTTCTGATATTTCCTTTCCTCTTTTGTCTTTTACCTCTATTTTGATAGGAAGATTTTTCTGGGTTTATTGTGTTAGGAAAGGTTTGTGTAATGATGGAAGAGAGGAAAAAGGAAAAAAAAAAGAAAGAAAGACATTTTTCCCTGGTCGAATTTCAAAATACCCAGCTCATAGGGTAATTAAAAAGACTCAGGGCTAAACATACATGTTGGGGAACAAAAGGAGTCATATTTCTTTTCTTCCAGCATAGCCTTCCGAGAATAGAAACTAATTTCTTGGACTAAGAAGAGGAAAAATACTCAAAAAAGAAAAAATTAGGAGAGAGAGAAAGAGAGACTGAAGAGGTTGGTGGGTACCCAAGAAAGGGAACTGGTGTTTTATCATTTCCCATGCTGAGAACTGGGGAGGCCCCCCAATTCTAACAGAGGTTTTGGTGCATGAGAGTGAGAAAAAGTGAAGTCTTGCTTCTTAGATAGAGGTCTAGAAGGCGGTAATGCCCAATGAGACAAAATGTTCCCCACTATGTCTGCGCGAAATGGTTCTTACACAGCTTTGTTGGCATTTCGGTGTTTCGTGTGTGTAAGGACATCATAGATGGGATGTCAAAAATCACGCCTGCATAGACAGCTAAGAGAAGGCCAGATGCAAGAATGGATGGCTCAGTGGACGCCACGTGAAGGCTGTGCATGGAATAGAAGCCGACAAGAGGCACTCAGTACTTCCCCTAAGTCAGCCTGGGAGGGTTAATCGCAGAGCCACAAAGAGCACATAAGGGCTGGAATGTGTGGTCCCAAGCTGGGAAGTTATGTCCCAGCTGCAGTTCAATTCTATCACTAGGTAAGAAGAAGGGAAAGGAGGAGGGTGTTGTTTGTTTGTTTGTCTTTGATGATCGATAGCAGTCGCCACCACAGGCTGCCCATGTTGTCACCAAATCTGTATACAAAATCCTTCTCATACATAAAGCACCATCGATCTCAATCAAGGAAATAAATAAAAATTCCACCTGGTTACTTTATCTTGCCTGAATTTTATGTTCCTGGGGTGACTTTCTATCCTCTCTTAGGTTTGCACATGAGTCCCAGTGTACAAAAATTAATTCATTGAACACTACTATTCTGATAACTGAAGTGTGGAATAAACAAAGTAGACTAGTGACACATTCCTAATCCCAAGCAGCAGGTATTGCAAAGAATCCTTGGCCTGGAGAAAAGGCTTACTTCCTTGGAGAAAAATTTTGAATAATAATAGTTGTATCCAGTTGTTTGGTAAGAGAAACCATTGGTTTCTCTAGCCATGTGGGATCTCTGATTTTTACATGGTCTGTGGGGGTTTTTTTAGATTTTTTTCCTTGCAAACCAGCTAATCATTACCTGAGTTCATCATTCTTATAATTCCTTTATGTAATCAGCAAGGAATAGATAACACACACTTGTAATATGAATCACTTTCTTCGGAGCCAAGGATGTTTAGGCATATTGTTTATTTTCCAAGTTATTAAATTTGTTGGGGTGACATTGCCTAATAAGATTATATAAGATTCAGGTATACAATTCCATAATACATCATCTGATACTGCATTCTGGTCTTACTGGAGAAACATACAGGATTAATGAGTAATTATAAATAGTCTGTTAAGGGCTATGACAGCTGTAAACACAGCGTGATGTCAAGAACAAAATAATGAATCTAACCTTTAGGTACATATAAAAGAAGTCCTAAAGCTTGAATAGTGATTTGTCTAATTGGGGGAAGGGATGGGGGGGTCCAGGGTCTAAATAAAAAACTCAGCCTTAATGAATGCTTGAAGTCAAAACGGGGTGTGGCACTATGGGAAAACCATGGAGTATCACACAACTGATACATAAAATTTTATTTAAAGAACAAATTGCTGGACTATAGAGTGAGTGGGGGCAGTCGTATGAAATGAGATTGAGGAGCTAGATTTGAGGGATCTTCTAATATCCATAATATTACCACCATGCAGTTAAGATTTAACTTGAAGGCTGTGGGGAGACACATAGAAAACAGACAGCTCTTCATCCCAGAAGGGACCACAGTTTCTTTCCTTCACCCTCAAATTGCAATATCATCCTTCCGGACTCCTAGCCCTCATTAGCCTCAGGTCACATGCCATGCAGGCAAATCATCTTACTCTCACGTGGCCCAAGTGAGAGGAAATCTGCATATTTTCTCATTTACAGCTGGCGCTACACTCTACTGTTGAAGGAGAGCTCATATAATTGTATTCCATGTAAAGGCAGGATTAAATCCAATCCCGATGGAGCTTTACTTTAAATGATAATTATATAATATCTCAGTAAAGTATATTTTTGTTACATAAATATAAAGTTAATGTTCACAATCAGACCAATGGTAGCCTGTGTAAATGCCCTTGCTTACGGATGCACCCTCATTAAACCTATTTCATTGCATTTTCCCAGGGCTAGAGGCAGATAATACAACCACTGCTTTTGATAAGACAATGCAAGTGGAAATCAATTTATGCTGTATAAAAAGAGAGGACATAGTGAAAAGAAGTAGAATTAAAATAACTACTAGTCACATCACCATCAAGGTGTTTTTGTTTTGTTGTGCTATGTTTTAATCTTTTACTTATCTATTTAGAGAAGAGATCGGCTGTATTACACTGGTTTATTTTCTCTTATTATTTTTTTAAAGCAAAATATAATTTGTATTCTTCTTTACATGAACAGTTCCAGGGCAAGGAGAATATAAGCTTGAATTTCTGTGGGGGTTTTGTGAGGGAGAATAACAGAGTTTACTGGGCTGCCTGATCGGTCTGAACAAATCTGTCTATACACAGTGCTGGATCTCACCAGACCTAACTCCCGTGAGCCTCTTACACATCTCCACACCCAGAACACGCCTCACTTCCCTCTGCCTGACACCAGGTTTGCTTCCTTCTTATCAGCCAGGAACCTTTTGAGCTGTAAGCCACCCTTTTGAGCTTCCTGGCCTTGTGTGATTCTTACTCACACCAGAACTTATTTTGGGTCCAGAGTGAGGTTTTATACTTTGGTCTCCCAGGTTCCCTAATCTCACCACCTGCAGAGCTGAGCACATCCTTCCACGCACTACTCCCAGCGCAAAACTAGTTCCGCTTCTCATCTACTACCATATTGCATCAGGTCTAAGATATGAAATATTCTCATCTTAAAATCTCTGAAATCAGAATCTGACTTACAATGGATGGCATCTTAGAATTGATGCTGCCTGGCAGAGGTCCTAATAAAATTGGCATTTGAATAAAGAATGTAGTCTCAAATGTTCATATTGTTGAAGAGTCTTGACTGGCATAATAACTCTGTAGAGGAAGTAGATATATTTCTCAGAAACTGAGTGTAAACTTCATATAATACACCTTTTCCTGTTCATTTACTTGAAAAACTAAAGTCACATTCAATAATATGTCAAAGTCATTCTAAGTATGTTTCTAATGGAAAGCCAATTTTAAAATTAAATCTTAACATATAAAAAGTCAGAAGAGAAAAGTACTAAAACTAAAAATAAGACAACCAACAGATGAGGAAGTGCAAGTAAAGCATCCTAAGCTTCCATGATTTTCTTTAGTTTTTCACCTGCTACAAACCACACTTCCAGTTTTAGCAATTATTTTACATTCTTATTTTTCACCGTCTGCTATCACTGGCATTTGGTTTTCCTCAGACTATTTTGATCCTAGTTAGTCAATCAATCAATCAATCAATCAGTAAATGTCTTAAAACTGAGATGACCCAATCAGTAAATATGTTCAAAAATCATCTAAACAGGGCATTGTACAGAGGTCCAAATAGGTTCTATCAACTCCTACACTCAAGACGTATTTTAGGTTCTTTGGGAGAGAAGTTATAAACACAGCTACCTCTAGTCTCCTAGCCCACACGTTCCAGATACTCAATAAATGTCTTTTACATAATTAAAGTTTTACTGACAGATGACAGCAATAAATTAATACTAACAATAAAATGCATTATATGAGGGTGTCTCATGTACAATGTGGGTCTTAAAAACAGTAGTCTTTTCTGGGAGAGAGAGATGTGCATAGTCTGGCCTTCTCTGAGGTTCCCTGGGCTGGAAGATGAAGCCCAGCGGGTAGACAACACAGCGTCTTGGTGCTCATTTGCAGATGACAGCTCTTCTCTAGGCAACTGCAGCCCTGTGCTGTGTATACTGCCATACAAGCCATAGGCTGGATTGCAGCTCCTTTCCCATCCACTTGTCCAGATCCTCTTGTTCAGTAAGCATTCTGAACAACTATGTATGGCGGCTCTGGAGAGAAGAGAGCTTATATCGAAAATGTCACTTACCGATTCTTCTTAGCTACAATTTGTTCTTCCAAATTATTCTTCTCTCCCCACGATGGGCATGACCTTTATTTACTTATGAATTTTAGTTTCTTCATTAGTAGATCTTTCTCACTTGTTACCTAACAATATGTTTTAAAAGTAAGTTATTCTCACTTTTAAGTCATTTTTTGCCCTCATTTTTGCCTCTTCAATTTAAAAGTCACCGTTGTTTCTCTAATGCACTTGGTACCTAATAATTCACTATCTGCTCTTTATATTCATTATTAGCTCTTTTAATCTCGCAGCCACCTGTGAGGTAGATATGACTCAGAGCCCGTTTTACAAATGAAGTTGAGGACCTGTGAGAGTCTGTGATCTACTCCAGCTCTTGCAGGAGGTAATGAGGTCTGGATTTTAATCCTAAATTTCTGAATACAAATTTTTAAAGGTAAAGTCCCTGAGGATAGATCCTTTGTCTCCGTTGTGTTCAAATTCTTACTGTCTAAGTCATCAATCAACTTGATATTCAATAAACACACAATTTGTTCAATACTTATTTTTGAGAACCTACAATTTGGCACTCATAATTTTAGACACTAGGAACATACCTGTGAACAAAACTGAGGATAATTTCTAACCTTCATGCAGCTTTTATTCCAGTAAGGATGATAATAAACAAATTAATAAGAAAATAATATAGTATGTGAGACATTGACAGATATTGTGGACGTAGAGGAAGGCAGAGGAAAGGGAGTGCAGAAAGGGATAGGAGACTTGCTATTTAAATAAGGTGGTCAAGAAGTGATGCAATCATTACTGATATTTGAATGAAGACTGAAGGAGGACAGGGGTGAACCACACTGGGGTGAAGCTTGCCAGGCAGAGAGTATAGCCAGTGCCAAAGTCCTGATGGAGACTCCTCATTGAGGATTGCACTTTGCAGGTTTGAATAACAGCAAGGGAATTAATTTTGCTAGAAAGAAGTGGGCAGTGGGAAAGAGAGACAGGACACAAGATCACAAAGCTAAAAGGAGTGGGCAATATATACATTAGACCATTGTTAGGACTTTGCCTTCCACCCAAGCGCATTGAGAAGCCACTTTTGAGAAGCCAGTTTTAAGCAAAGCAGTGACAGAATCTCATGATGAATCTGAATGCATGCTTAGAATGGGCTTTTGAAGGGAAAGAATGGGAGCAGAGAGATCAGTATTAAAAAGGTAGTAATGAAAATGACTTTGATGCAATTGAAGGTAGAGCTGGTAGAGTTTGCTGATAAATTAAATAGGAAAAAAGAAAGGGAGAGAAAAAGAGGTCAAGGATGACTGTTGAATGAATGTTTGAATAAATCAACATGCTCTTTACAATATTTTGTCTCCAAATAATTACATTTCAGTAGTGTTGTAGTTAACACAATAATTTGCTACACCTTATTTTATTGGACTATGGACCAGCATTGTCAATATGTATCAACTCCTTTTTTTTAAAACTACGTTTTTTTTAAGATTTTATTGATTTATTTTTAGAGAGGGGAAGGGAGGAAGAAAGAGAGGGAGAGAAACATCGATGTGTGGTTGCTTCTCAAGCGCCCCCTACTGGGGATCTGGCCACAACCCAGGCATGTGTCCTGGCTGGGGATTAAACCAGCGACCCTTTGGTTCACAGGCCAGCACTCAATCCACTGAGCCACAAAAGTCAGGGCTCTTCTCCTACTAATTGAGGTTTATAACTTTGTTATTTTTGATAGTTTGGTTTCCCTAATAATGAATCTTAAGTAAACAAAAAGAAAAAAATAAAAAATGTAATAGTGAAATCTCAGGAGTTTGGTCTATAGTTAAACATATAATTCAGATATTTTCCAGAGTTGAACCCAAGAATCAAAATTTTAGATACAAAGTTGCCTAATGTGCTGTTAATCAATGTACTGTTTTAAATGTTTCTGAAAGTTTTTTTTAATAATAAAGAATATATTTTAAATATATTTTAATTTTCTTTGCACAGAAGGACTGAGTAGTGTTTTTTGAGGATTGTGATCAAATACATTCTCACTTATTCAACAAGTTGTTGTGGTTGAGTTTGAGATCTTGGAGCTTTTAGCTTACTTTTATCCTTTATATTATTTACTTGGCTTATTTATTTCAATCAGTCCTTATCTGGAAGACGTATTGCATTTTTATATTATTACCTAATTTATGTCCATGAAATTTTGAAAATATTCTTAGAATGGTTGGCTTAGAACATTAGTGAGTACTTCATATAGCACGTCAGCTATTTCTAAATTATTTTTAATCTACAATATTTTAACCTTAGATGATCTTTAATATCACAAGATTGCATGAGTTATAATTATATGACCTTGTATATGCAGAATTTTTAGGAGGATGCCTAATAATATTTTTTAAAAGTCTGGAAATTGGAAGAGTTACTATAAAAGTTAACTGAATTGGTAAAGTGTTTGCTATTGTTATAGTGGCAATCTGTATATTTCCTTTAATCAAAAAAGATTTCTTTGAATGCTATTTTCTAAGATTCATATACTGCAAACAGTGTGTTTCTGAATACGCTTTTTGTAACTGTACAGGCCCCTTCTTTGTACTGAACGTCTCTCCACAGCACTTTAAAGGAGTGAACTACTCATACTTGTTTTCCTGGGATGGTTCCCAGTTTTAGTATTAAAAGTTCCAGTCCTGGGAACCCCCTCAGTGCCAAGCGAACTGGGACACTTGGTCACCCTGTTGCTCGGTCTCTTACCCCCATTCCCACAATCCCTGATTTATGAAACTTTTTCGCTTTTCTCCAAATCACAGGGTTTGAGCCAGATGCCAAACTAGACCCTGGATCTTACTCGCGTACTCAAAAAATCCACAGACTATCTGAGTTCCATGATAAGGAATGTTCACTGAACAAACACTCTGTGTTACGAACTCCTATTTTTGCACTGTGTATCTATGTGTGGTTTGCATGCTTGTGAGCATGTACAGAGTATTTCAATCAAATGCATGCTCGCAAATACAATAAACTTAAATTGTCATATGTCTTACAGTTCATAATGTAAGGAAAAAGCGCTTAAAAATTCTGAAAGAACACTCAGACTGTTACATACATACCTATTTTGTATAGCTTTATATCCATGTTCCCAGATAAATATATGTAAGTAAACTCCTGAAAATTACAGCAAACTATAGTATATTCATACACTGGAATAATACTCAGCCATACAAAGGAACTACTAATTATGTAGCAACCTGAATGAATCTCAAAGACATCGTGCTGAGTGAAAGAAGCCAGTCTCAAAAGGTTACATGTCTGATAAAAATAGGTATAATTTTGATCCACTCCCACTACTTGCTACCGTTGTGTTGCTGTTGTCGTTTATTTTTTTATTTGACAATTCAAGGGAAAAGGTCAGTGCCCCCGCCTAGATAGTCAGGTATTGCATGTGTTAAAAGTTCTTGCGGAACACCTGTTGAAAACTGGGGCTCTGTGCTGATTAAATATAAAATCGAAAACAAGCTTCATATGTAAAAATGTGACTGAAAGTTCAGAACAAGTTCACATTTTTAAAATGAAGAAAAGAACGATGCTATTAGATTTTCAGAGAGAGAAGTTCTAACCTTACCCTCCTAAATGGAGTATTTTGAAAAGTTATTCATGACTGTGCATTTTCAATGACATCTTAATGGTGACATCAAATGATGTGCTTATGGAAGATCTACATGCTCTTCTACATTTTGTGGTCCCTGAACATGTATGTAGGCTCTGGTGGTTCCTTATTTTCAACCGTGAGTGAGTCAAAATTATGAATGGCTTCAGGCCCAAGGCAGTTAGGGGATGAATTAGGGAATATTCTATCCTTCTTTCTCTCTTGTGCCTCTGCATGTCTCCTTCTGAGTCTCCATCTGTCTTTGAACCTGTGTCTGTCTGTTTCTCTCCTTCCCCCACTACTCTCTCTCTCTCTCTCTCTGCTCTCTCTCTGTAGCTGGAAGTTAGCAAGCAAATTTTGATGTTTACAGTTGTAGGCAGTTGTGTTATAGAACTGCCACAAATAGTGTGTATAGTTTTTGGTGTCAGTGTATGCTTTCATTTCTCTAAGGTGTGGGATTCATAACTTTATAAGAAACTGCCAAACCATTTTCCAGAATGTCTGTACCATTTGCATTCCCACAGGAATGTATGTGAGTCCCAGTTTCTCTGTATCCTCTACAGAAATTCATATTTTCTATATTTATTTTATTTTATTTTTTAATTTGGTTACCAATAGATAGTATTATCTCATCTTGACTTTATTTTAAATTTCTCTAATGGCTAATGATGTTGAAATCTTTTCCAAGTTCACATTTGTCATTTATTTTCAAGTCTTTTGCCCATTTATATATATGTTTTGTGTGTGTGTGGAAAATATTTTATTGCCCATTTTTAAATTGGATTGTTTATTTTTAAATTACCATATATTGAGATACTTATATATTCTGAATATTAGTGCTCTGTCAGAAATGTAATTTGCAAATATTTTCTCCTCATCGGTAGCTTGTTTTTTTTTAAAGTTCTTTTAAGAGGGTCTTCCACAAATAATTTTTTAAATTTTAATAAAGTCCAATTTATCATTTTTATGGATCATTGTTTTGTTGCCTTTCCCCAGGTCAGGAAGATTTTCTTCTATGTTTTTATCTAGAAGCAGTATAGTGTTACAGTTTACATTTAGATCTATGAGTAATTTTTGTTCTTTTAATAAAGTATAATGTTAATTCAAGGTAATTTTGTATATGAATCCCCAATTGTTCTAATACCATTTGTTAAAATAACTATACTTCCTCTATTGAAATTCTTCTGCATTTTGTCCAAAAAAGCCCTATTTGTGCGGGTTTATTTCTGGACTCTAGTCTTTGCCATTGACCTGTGTTAATCCTTCAACAATATCATACTGTCTTCACTACTATAGTCCCATAGTAAGTGTTAAAATTGGATGATATGATTCCACCCACTAGATTCTCCTTTTTCAAAATTGTTTACCTTTTTCTATGAATTTTAGAGTAAGCTTATCTATCACTACGCAAAACCTTTCTGTATTTAATTTGCTATTTTTTCCTCTTGTTTCTTAAGTTGGAAGCTTAGAATGTTGTCTCAAGGCCTCTCTCCTTTTGCAATATAAGCATTTAATGCTCTAAGTCACTCCTTTGGCACTGCTTTAGCTGCATCCTACAACTTGACTCCTTTTATTTTAATTGTTTGCAATATTTTATAATTTCCCTTGAGACTTCTCTTACTCTTAGATTATTCATAGGCATATTATTTAATTTTCATGTTTCTGGAGGTTTTCCTCTTACCTTGATGTTATTGCTTTCTGGTGGTAATTCCATGAGTCTGGGAACAGAGTTGGTATTTAAATGTTTTAAGTTTTATTTTATGACCTGAGCTATGGTCTATGTTGGTGTATGCTGTATATATGAGTTTAAAAATATGTATTCTGGTATTTTTGAAAGTTTCTCCGAATTTGCAATTAGATCCACTGGGTTAATGGTGTTGTTTAGTTCTCTGTCCTTGACGGTTTTCTATCTCCTGGTTCTGTTACTGGGAAAGGAATGGAAGTCTCCAGCTGAAACTGTGGATGTGTCTATTTCTCCTTTCAGTTGTGTTGGTTTCCTCTGCATGCATTTTGAATGTCTCTTAGGTACGTATACACTTAGAATTGCATGTCTTCTTAGAGAATTGACTCTAATTGTCATGTAACCTCTCCCTTTATCTCTGGTAACGAGGGACAGCGTGAGATGACACATTACCAGTGATCACCTTACCCTCTGAAAACCACAACTTGACCCAAAAAAGAGGAAGGGCCACCTTCCTTGGGGTGTTGACTCCTGGAGTTTCCTGGAACTGTCACAGCCATTTCTGCACACACAGTGGAGACAGGGAAAAAAAAAAGCAGATTTCTACACTCTCTTGAAATGAATCTTCTTTCCCATTTCTTAAGCCACAGCGAGAGGGATTCTCCAGGTGTTCTGTCTGCACCAGCATTAACTTCTGGTTGCCTTGTATATAGCTTACCTTTAGGCCAGAGGGCGACAACTTGGTGAACTCACCAATTTTGTGGTTCTTCAAATTCTGGTGCTCTTCCCAATCTGCCTGCTGCTATTGACTTTTCACGGTCCTTAAATTGCTGTTCCGTGCATATTGTCCAAGTGTTACAGTTGTAGTCCGTGGTTAGACAAGAAAAAGTGTGCCTTCTCCATCTTACCTGTCACGAGAGCCCTACATGCTGGCTTTATACAATGTGTTGCTGCTATCTGGAACAGCGCCTTGGATAGAGTAGACTTCCCTGTAATATTTGTTGAATACAAACACATAACATTTTATGAATAGCATAGGATCTATAGCCTATCAGACAAATACCAACTCAAATTAAATTTTTATAACATTATGATTTCTTTGAAATGTCCTCAGACTAGATTATATACACCTTTATTTATTCAAAATGTGAAAATAACTCCTGTTACCTAATGAGAAAAAAAGTGCATAATCTTGGAAGGTTACATACAATTGTAAATGTGTAAAGTTGAATCTAGGAACTAACATGATTTAAAATTCATAGAGCAATGGTTTTGTCAGAAAGAAAAAACATATTAGACCATAAAAGAAAGAGGTATACCACTAGTTATAATAAGAAAGTCATGTTAAACCATGTTGCCATAAAGTCCAAAATCTATTCTGACGAAGTGTTGTAAAAGAGCATACCATTTTAAATGTGGGTTAGCTATTGCCTAGTCAACTCAATGAGGTCAGAACATTTTTTTAGACTAAGAAGCGACATCGTGAAGAGGTGACCAATCCTCTATGACTATTTCTATTAAGGTATAGCCCAGAAAGGTTTTAGAGTGGACCATTTAGAAGTAAACTAAAGTTTACTCAGTATGATAGTCATATATGGCATACACAGAGGTGGGCAAAAGTAAGTTTACCATTGCGAGTACACAAGACAGAGTTTATTCCTGTATTCTTATTAATTTTTTCCTTACTTTCCATGCGAACAATTGTAAACCTACTTTTATGCACCTCTGTATTTTAAAATGTCTAAAACTAAACTCCTGACAGAGCTCATTAATTCCTATTTAGATGGTACACATTATTATTGTGTATCACTGATGGCATTTTTACTTATCTGAATATCAATACTGAGCTTACAGAATAATTCAGAATTTTTAATTAAAAATAAAACTCAAAAGTTATTCAATTGTGTGCTAATTGGAAGTTCCAGATTGCACTATGAAAAACTGTTAATAATTAAATAAACTATCCCTGAAATCTCTTCATTTATTCACATATTCAAACAATCTAAATATTACACATGTACCAAGAGAAGCATGGAATATTTTTTTAAATGTTAGAGAGGTGATTTTTGTTAGTAACATTAGACATTTCATGTTTTTTTTAATGTTCTTTTTTCTCTCCCTGATATCAAAATGTGTGGGAAACTGGGACATAAATGAAAACAAAATGTATGTTCTCGAACTCCTCATTAGAAGTGTGTGCCACCTCCCCACACATGCAGAATGCAAAACAGCCCCAACCCCTCTCCTCAAGGGTGATCACCTTGTAAAGACAGCCGGAACAACATCCACACCAGTGCATTCAACAGGGGTTTTGCTCTCCACTTTTCCTCAGACTAAATAAGAAAAGTAGACATATGTGTATAGGCATATGTGTGTATGTGTCTACATGTTTGTTCATATGTGCACTGGTGCACTATCCAACTCTTCAGTTTAGTAATAGGTACCATTTCAAAGATTCAATTTATAGGGATCTCATTACCAGGCAGTTTCTTTTCTTCTTTTTCTTCTTCCTCCTCCTCCTCTTCTTCCTCCTCCTCCTCTTCTTCCTCCTCCTCCTCTTCTTCCTCCTCCTCTTCTCCCCCCTCCCTCTCCCCTCCCCTCCCCCCTTCTCCTTCTCCGTCTTCTTCTTCTCCTTCTCCGTCTTCTTCTTCTTCTTCTTCTTCTTCTCCTTCTTCTCCTTCTTCTTCTTCTTCTTCTTCTTCTTCTTCTTCTTCTTCTTCTTCTTCTTCTTCGTCGTCGTCGTCGTCGTCGTCGTCGTCATCAAACCAAAATGAAAGACGATTGTATGAGAGGAAAATAAGATTAGGTTTGGTGGTTTGGAGGGCCAGGTTTTTCATTTTTTCATGCTTGCTGGGTCAGAGAATTAAATACAATTTCTAGTTCAAATTTAAAGTAAAGTGGAATGAATTACCTAACAGAAGTTTACTATGTTAAATGAAACACATAGAGGAAGATACTGTTACTGCTCAAACTCCTTGATTAGTTCATGTGACAAAAATAATAATAAAACAACTCATTGAGAGATTAAGAGATCATCCCCTTAAAATAACCTAACAAAGTTAGCTCTAGGGGGAAAAAAGTGCTGAATCTAAATGGATTTGCTGAAAATAGAAGAGCGAAACAGGTTGGATTTAAATTTCTACTTTGTTACTTCCCTAGCATATTTTCAATTTCTTCATAGATAAATTGAGGAAAATTATACTTCCATCAGTTGCCCTTCAGTCATTACAAGGTTTAAATAAGGCAGGTAAAGACATTTTAATAGCACATGTCACATAAACTCATTCACAACACTAATTGTCATGGCAGTTTCTAAGGAAAGATAGAAAGCGGAAGAAAGAAAGATACTGGCAAAAACCCCAGAATTAAAATATACCCACTTACAAGAGTGTGGAACATTAGCCATGTCCACCTCTGACAAGGAGGCGGCTTAGCTCCTTCTGTTTATAGATAAATGTGGGTTTGGACTTTATGAAATTTGTTGAAAAGCCAAAAGAACAAAAGTCCTGACCACACAAATATTTTTTTCCCTTAAAGTTAGGGAAATAAGTGAGCCGGCACATATAAACACTTTTTTCTTAAATTCTGCTCTAAATTTTAGGTGTAGGATTAGCCTTCTTATTTGGTGACAAATCCAAATAAGAAAATAATAGCACAAATCTCTAAAGTTGGGCTGAGTGACAGTGATAGTCCCATTTTTCAATCTATAAACAGAAGTATGAAATACAACTAAATTATTCCACTTTAAAGGACCAACTTTAGTGTTCAAGTCATCAAACTAAAATTTGAAATAGATTCACACACACCTCAAGACAGAGATTTCCATTTCAAAAGGACTATCTCTACAACCCAATGCCCTGGGAAGAAGCTTCCTTTCTCTGAAATGTCTACGTTCATCTTTCACAACCACAAATTACTAGGCAAGTTGACAGTTTATTCTCTGCAAGAGATTTTTGGAAGAGTTTGCTGGCACACTGTGTCCTTCTTGAGGTTTGCAAGAGGGAGAGGACAGTTTGACAAAGGCATGTCAGGGAAATGCTGTTCCACCAGCAAGCCAAAGGTCAGGCTGTGATTTAAGCAGCAGTGGTCCTGTCAAGGGTAGAACTCTTCCTGGTTTCGTCTCGCAAGCAGAGAGCAAATCAATCCCTTAGCAGTCTTCAAACGGAAAGTTTAAGTCAGGACTAAAAAAAGTAAACTTCTTTTGACTTTTTTTTCTGATTGGTCAGCAGAGAGCTTTGTAATTGTCCTCTTGACAGCACAAGTATTTTTTTAAATGTTAGAGAGGGGATTTTTGTTAGTAACATTAGACATTTCATGTTTTTTTAATGTTCTTTTTTCTCTCCCTGATATCAAAATGTGTGGGAAACTGGGACATAGAGCGTGCACTTGGACCCTAGGAGACGTACCAGCCGGAAGCTTACTTTAAGGACTCCAAAGTTCAAAGCAGCCCAAATGATTTGCATGCAAAAACAAAGCCTGCAACTGTTTGCATAAAATAACTTTATAGCTAACCAGTTGATATGAATAAGAATCCACGTGCCTTAATGTAGGCACTTTGGAAATCACAGCCATAATTTCAATGTGACAATTTGAGAGAGTTAGGGGGGAAACAGCTCAATTCTTTGAGACTCACCTCTGGTTCCTAGAACTGGAATGAACTTAACTTTGAACTTTAACCCTGCTGCAGAGAGTTGTATTTTTGCCTATCATTTTATTATTAAAATGCTGTTTTGGTTGCCATGATTTTGTTGTTGTAGCTGCTGTTATTTTAATATGCTATTAATCTGACTTTGCTGGTTAGCTTGGTATTTAAATAGCAATGCTATAATACTGCTGAGGTTGTTTGACCCAAATTATAAAAATAATGCATTCCCATTACAAAGAAAATAATCTAACCATATAGAAAAGTCAAATCGCAATCAGTAAATGTAGTTATGTTGAATTCCATTTCATGTTAACCTTTTTACCACTAGCTTCACCACCTCCCCCATTGGCCATCGACACCTGCAGCCTCCTACCTCGCTAACACCCTGGGCTTTCTATTCTTCACACAGCAGCCAGACTGATCCTGTTCAAATCTGTGTCAGGTCCTGCCACCGTCATGCTCAAAACACTCCCATGGCTTCCCGCTGCTGCATGGATATGGAATCTACAGCTCTTCCTACTACCAACTAACCCTTCTGTAAACAGCTCCTCCTCTCTCCTTTCTCACTCCAGCCACACTCCCATCCTGCATGTCCCTGAGCTCATTTCCCTGAGCTCAAACCCCCTCTCCACCTGCCTCCACCACAGTGGCCTCCACCCAGTCCTGGCCCAGACTCTTTGCCTTGGCTCACTCAGCCCTTGCCTGAAAGATGTTCTCCCAGATATTTGCTTGTCCTCTCACTGAATTCAGGCCCCTGCTCGAAGAGACCTGCTTGTCTTAAAGACCAGCCCCTGTCACTCCTTCTTCTGTCAGCCTGCTTCATGTTTCTGTAATGGCATTCATTAAGGATACAGCATTTTATACCTGTTTGCTCTTTGCCTCCTTCCTAGAATTTGAATCCTCCAAGGTCCAGGACTTGTCTGCAATCACAGTTGACACTTGAACAGCATGACTTTGAACTGCGCAGATCCACTTACACACATATTTTTTTCAGTAAACACATGTACTGTTTTAGATCTACAGTTAGTAGTCCTCAGATGCAGAGGGCCAACTATTCCATTTTATATGGGTCATTTGAACACCCACGGATTTTGGTATCCATGGTGGGCAGGGACAGGATCCAGGAACCAGCCCATCCAGTTCCTCAGTGGATACTGAGGAACACCTTAAGTATTCGGGAAGTCATAATGTGCCTACGTGGATTTTAGACTGTGCAGGGTGGGCTCCCTAACCTCCAAATTGCTTAAGGGTCAACTGTATATTCCCAGCACTGGATTAGACAGTATCTGACAAGAGAGGTATTGAATATTTTGCAGAATGAAATTCACTCTACAAAACTAACCTCTATTAACTATTTTGTGTACACCCTTCCAGGATATCCTTCAGATATTACCTACATACACACAAACTGTTTTTCAGAAACACATACTCTTCAGTGATACTGCTTTCACAGTCTCATGTGTATGCAAGTGCAGTGTCAAACACTTTCTTTACCTAAAATCCTTGGAGCAGATATCTTCAGGTATCGTTATGACCATGTCAGACTAAGCCTACCGTCTCTGCCCACGATCCTACCTGCCCCCCACAGCATGCCCCAGGTCCTTTAATATTCAATTTCATCAGTATCCCTTGCTTCTCTTCTATGTTCCTGTTAGCATGCTTAGATCTTTTTTTCACTTAAGAATTGTTTGCCTTCAACTCATTTCTCCTGTCTTCTATTTCATCCTGTAACTACAAGAACTTGAAACAGTGTAGTCTACATTTGGGTCCCCTCTTTCCCACAGCTCCACTGCTTCATATGTTTCCCTAAAATCAGTTTCCTGCCCATTGGATTCTGATAAAACTATTGTCCAAGCTCACCAATTAGTTTCTAACTGCGAACCCCAATAGCCTTTCCCAGTACAATTGTCTGTATTTCTGATGAGCACCAGGAAATAGTTACTAAGACAATCTTTCTCTGGCCTCATGCACTGTCCTGTGGAACTGCCACGGTCACCACCACCCACCGCTTTGAAATGAGTATCAGTTACTTCCAGGTCCTCTAACCTTTTCCTGGAAAAGCAGGAGAATCATGCTATCATCAAAACCATGATATATCAAAACCATTTGTCCCACAATTTCCTGGAATTGGAAATCGTTCTATTTTGTATACTTAAAAACAAAACGAAACATGTATCAGGTACTGGCATGAAACTATATAAACAGTAACTTTCCCACTTCTAATTAAATAGCCCTGTTCCCTCCAGTTCCCTCTTTAGGGTCCTGGGAGTTTTTCTCCCCGTCCCGTATACACCAATGTCTAGTCGTAAGCCCTGTCTCATGTCTGCTTTGTTCCTATTGGCCCCTGTTTGCTGCAGAACTGGGTTCTATTCGGCCTCTTGCTTTTTCATTTTAAGTGGATTCCACCATTACATACAGTGCACAATTGACTGTTACACTGAATCTGAATTTGTGTCCACTCAGTATTTCCAAAGACTGGGTCCCTTTGACCGTAGGTGACTGTACAGGTCTGAATCTCCAGCTGCACGTTTCTTAAGTTCATGGAACTTATCCGTCTTATTCAGTGCTGCATCCCCTGCACATCTCTACTGTCTGACTTTTAGTAGATACTAAAAACGTAGTTCTAAATGCACAAGTAAAGGAATGAATGAACTAAAGAGAAACTGCCATATTTTGTTTGAGTTTTGTTACTGTTTTTCAGCCTGCTCCTAAGAAACAGCACAGCATTCTCCTTTGCACTAAGCTTCTGCTAGCTTCTGGCTTATTTTCCTCCCCTTGTTTTATTTCTACTTTTTTACCAATGTTCGGCATGGACAGCTTCATCCTATGAAGTCTTTTAACCCATTTTAAATGCTGCATCTCTGTCAATAAGACTGGAAACGACTAGAATAGCACCTGTTGCTACTGGGGACCTTAGGAAAGGGATGTTTTCTCCCATTACTGGTGGAACTATGCAGTGCTACTACTACCATGGAAAACAATCTGATCACATCAGTTAAAATGAATATACATATACATACAAACACTCTCAAAGCAGCGGTTCAAATGTGGGAAATCTCTGCCATAGAAATAAAAGTGACAATATATAAGAAATCCATATAAAAGGATGTTTATTGCAGCATTGTTTATAATAGTGTAGAAAACTGGTAATGAATGTTCATCAGAGGATAAATGATTTAATAAATTATTGTATATCTGCATCACGGTATAACTATAAATTCATGCTGTACCAGATTCTTAGATGGGATTCTTTTTTTAAGATTTTATTTATTTATTTTTAGAGAGAGGGGAAGGGAGGGAGAAAGAGAGGGAGAGAAATATCAGTGTGTGGTTGCCTCTCACACGCCCTGCATGGGAGACCTGGTCTGCGACCCAGGCATGTGCCCTGACTGGGAATCAAACTGACAGCCCTTTGGTTCATAGGCCTGCACTCAATGCACTGAGCCACAGCAGCCTTTGACGGGATTCTTGAATAAAAGAAGCAAGCTGGAACAAAGCTTTCATATGATGATGTAGCCTCTGTAAAATAAAACAATGACCAACATACATATTATATATAGAATTATATAAGTACAGAGAAAAATACAGGCAAACTCTTATTGGAGGTGAACATCAAAGAGCATGGGTTACCTGAGGTATGAAAGGAATTAAGAACAGTGGCATTATTATTAGTGGAGGAGGAAAGAGAGGGGGAAAGGAAAACAAGCCCAATCCCCCCAGAAGACTGCTTTTTAAAAAGCACACAAGTGCATGCATTCATTCTTTACTATAAAAATAATAACAACATTGACTGGTGTGCCTTAGTGGATTGAGTACCAGCATGTGAACCAAAAGGTCACCAGTTCGATCTCCAGTCAGAGAATAGATATGCCTGGGTTGAGGGTCTGGTCCCCAGTTTGGTGTATGCAAAAGCCAACTGAAAGACGTTTGTCTTGCACAGAGGTGTTTCTCTCCCTCTCTTCCTCTATCTCTAAAAATAATACATAAATTATTTTTAAAATAATAATAACAATCACTTAGATAGTTCTTATTCTATATCAGGTGTCGGGGAGGAACAAAGTTTTTCTATCCTCAAAGTTCTTCTGGCTGGTCTAATAATCAAGTAGACATGAGACAGATTAGCAAGAGGAAATAACCCAATTTAAAACATACATATGGATGGGAACCCCACATACGTGAGAGAGTCAGAGAGCCACTGCAGAAGAGGTTCAGATATAGAAAGGGGGATTGAGACATGAGACATCCTGAGCTAAGCATGAGGTAATGCCCCTTGGAAGATTTAAAGGGTCATTATAACATGATAAGAACAGACATTTAGTAAACAGAAGTTTCCCCTGCCCGATAGGTACTAGTTAAAGGAAGAAGCAGAAGTTTGTCTTGAGCCTGAAGCTAAAATTGCCTTTAGCTCAAAGAAATCTGCAGACCACAGAGGCACATCTTGGGGTGGCTCGTTCTGAACACCTACACAGGTATCATTTTACTGATGACTATATTAAAGTATTTAATCTCCCACCAACTCCACAAGCTCAATTCTACTATAAATCCCATTTTCACAGATGATAAAACAGAGGTACATGGCAGTTCAGGAAAAAGCTAAAGTCACACAACTAGCAAGTGATGGTTTGAATTGGAGTCCAGCTGTTCTGGCCCCAGAGACCGTGTTCTTTACCGTGTGCAATGATACCTGTTAGGGTGTGTGCAGTCTATTAAAAAAGAAATAAAAAGTAATTCTCAAAGTGGTCTTTAAAACAATAAAAGTGCTGTTAAATCATGCATTTTACTGCCTTGGCCAGGTAGCTCAGTTGGTTAGAGCATAATCCCAATATGCCAAGGTTTCGGGTTTTATCTGCAGTCTGGGAACATACAGAAATTAACCAATGAATGCATAAGTGTGCGGAGCAACCAATCAATGTTTCTCTCTTGCTCCCTCTCTAAACTCAATAAAGAAAGTTGTTTTTAAACATTGTGCATTTTACTAAACCAGAATAATTTTTTTCCTTTATTTGGAACAATCACATTTTTTTTTAAAGTTTCAGATCTAACTATGTTTAATATAATGTAATATTACTTTTCAACTCAGGACTGCTGTTCTGAAAGTATTAACACTTCCTGGATTGTATCAGTTACACCTAAAATGATTTAGGTCCCAGTGTAATGGGGCACAGCAGGGCAGGGGTCCCCAAAAATATTCTCCCACAGCCCATGGTTGGGGGGTGGGGCCAGGGGATAATATGCCTTAAGATACTTTGCATAACAAAAGGCAAGTTAATAGCTGTGCAACCACCCCAGGCAAAAAGAGTACATGACTTTTAAGAGCATTCAGGGACTTCTGACATAGCTGAGGAACTTATACAGCACCTGCATGACAGGCAGGAAGACAGAGACCCCTGTGTCACAAGTCACTCTTGCCCTGACTAAAGATGCCAGCTGAGAGAAGGTATAATATACAGGGAAACTGAGAAAAGTGGCACGTAGGAGGAGCCAGATATGAGGTCACGTAGGAAGCTCCAGGTCAGCATTTAAATAAGGTCAGGAAGACATAAGGAAGCCAGCCATGGAATAGCAGCCATGAGATCTCAAAGGATATAGAAGGGCTGGTCCACTGTGAAGAAAGAGAAGGCGGCATCAGCCATGCAGGGAGTAGCCATAAGGAAGGAGGCACAAGTCAGGTCTACCATAAGGTCTGAGAGAGAGGAAGGCAGCCATGAGAAAGGAGCTATGTCGGCTCCTCTGAGAGGTTTCAGCTATGAGGTCAGCGAGAAGAAGCAGCAAGCAGCTATGGAGTTTGTAGTCAGGATTCTGCCAAGTGGTCCGTAGTGAGTAAGGAGCTGGAGGAGACCTGCTGGGAAACCTGCCTGGAGAACATGGCAGCAGAGCTGACGGAACTGGAAATTGCAGGAATCTGCCTAACCAAGCACAGATGCATGAGAGGTGCTTGGAGCTGAACTGAACTGTGACCAGAAATGCTGACTTCTGCTACTCTGAAAGACATAAGGAGAAGCCACTTTTTTGGGACGTGTGTCTTCCTGGACTCCACCATGATCCAGTGTAACAGAGCACATGTTTTCCTAGACTACTACACAGAGGCTGAGGACAATGTACGCCAGATCCCGAAGGAGAGAGTGGCTGCAAGAGCATGGCAACTTTGAAACCCACCAGTGTACTTTACAGAGGGGATGGAGAACCGTCTGTGCAACCACCTTAACAACACATAAGGATATGGGGAACTTCTGGTTTTGGTGGTTTTGGCTTACAGCCTGGTGGGGAGCAAGGGAAGTGCTGGGTCTCAATGGAGAGCAGGGCTCTGAGCAGGAGTGCTCCCAGCTCCCCTGAGATTGGGGTCCTTTAAGTAAAAACCTGTTTCCCTCAGCACTGATTGTTGGGTCACACATCAAGATGCCACATGCATGAGCTCTAGTTCACTTGGTTACACTAATAATCATCAAAAAAACTTTCAGGAATCTCGTTTCAAAAGCTGTTGATAGAAGAGATTAACTACTGGTTGCAGGTGCTTTTTACATATGATTCTCCTCCTCAATGAAACATAAATTATCTAGAAGTTATTTTTGGCCAGAATGAAAGAAACGTCCTGTGATTAATGAAAGTGTCTACAATGTTACCTTCCATTTGATGGGGGGGAAAGGATCAAAGTGAAGGAAATATTACTCTTTGAAATCAAAATTAGTGAAAAACAACACAAATGACTGACTAAAGAAATGACTTATTACAAAAAAAGAGCTTGGGGCTTGAGATCTGGGTTCACACTCAACTCCAGTTTCCTAAGCAGATCCTGAATGACTCCCTGGGAGGACCCACACATGGAGTGACACCCCTCAGGTTCTCATTCATTAAAGCAACCTTCAGAGGTCTATTTTTTTCCTACTGAACTTACATAAGCAGCAGTTTCTTTTTGACCAGAGGAAATAACTAACTCATCTCATCTTGTAAGCCCCATCTTTCACTTTAAATTTATATTCTAGCATTCTGGTTTCTGAATCACCCTTTTTGTGGGTTTATTTGGCCTAAATTTGTGATCCAAAGTTAAGTCACCTCTGAGTAAGCTAATAAATGGAGATTCTGGACTCGCAGAGAAGAAGAAACCTCATGCCTGTGTCACCTCCTAGGCCGTGTTCTGTATCCAGCCTTCCTCCCACAGTCTGACATCTGTGAGCTTCAATGCCTCTCTGCCAAAGGCTTCTGACCATGGCACTGTCTGTCTTTAAGGATGCGTCTGGATCTTGACATGCATCAAAATGCATATTCAGGCTTTAGAAGAGTGATGCCTAAGGTGATTCTAAATGAGGGAATGAAAGAGGGACAAAATGAAAGATTCTTTCATTCTTAAATAGATAGAGTATGCATTTGAATGCCTGGAGGGGAACTCTGATTGACAGAGAAGATATATATTGGGACAGAGGTTAAAGGTGGACAGCGAGGTTTCAGAATTGTCAATGTAGTCATTGTCACTAAAGCATTCAGCCAAAAGAGGCCACTAAGAGATGTGAAGAAAGGGAAGGAAGCTAATGGGTCAAGGACAGACACTTCTGAAAGAAGAAGAAAGATTTGGCAGGAGAAAGAAAGATGAATAGAAAAGAGTAGTGTCTGTAATGAATGCTCCTGCTAAATAAGAATGAGTGGGCTTTGCAGGGTAATTGAAAGAATGGGTGGATTGACATTAAATGAAAATCAATGGCTCTTAATTAATACCACCCCAAAGAATAAAGATAATAGGGATGGAGTATTGAATGACTTATAAAAAAATATGGTCAATCCTGGTTAGAATAAATTATACTTCATATAGATGGTCAGGAATAGTCAGGAATACTATGCTATTTTTTAAATTTCTAACTACTGAGTTTTTGAGTAGGGCAATATAGGAGCAGGAAACAGGAGCTATTTGCATCAATTCAATAGACTGCCTTCATCAATAAGCTAAGCTGCCATTGCTACACATGGAACAATAGAGAGATGGCCCTTATGCACGTGATCCAAAGGTCAACTCACTGAAAGGCTCTTCAGGCCACAGACGTGTCCTGTAGTCTGGTCCTGTTCCATCTGCCACGACTTCATCCTGCACATTTGGTTTTATCCTACCACTGGAAATGACAAACCTGAAAACCTTGGTTTAGAAATCCATAATAAAACATATTAAAACTCTAAATTAAAAAAAAGAAAGTTTAGCCTACTTAAGAAGATAACCATTATAGATGAAAGATGTTAAAAAACATAACTTCACTTATGTAATGGGAAGAACATAAATTAGCTCTTTACAAAAGGGCAGAGTAGCGAGGGATCTAAGAAGTAAAAAAGAAAATGAGTTTGAACACAAACAACGACAAGCTTGCGAGTGCAGCACTCAGATAACAGCATGGAGGTGGGAGGCTGAGGTTGTATGAGGGACCAGAACAAAGAACAGAGTGAAAGAACATGCGTTGTCTCCTGTATACACAATGTTTTCCTCTTCTGATCATCAAAAAGGAAAAAGAGATGCTGAACGTTGAACTCCCTAGGAAAGACACTATCAGGTAGAGAAGACACAGTCTCAGTGTATTTAGTGACCGTTCAGTGTTATGTTAGTTTCAAGGCAAAGTGTTGAAGACCCCGAGAAAAGTTAAACTGTAAAATCACAGAGATACTAAACTAATGTATTGAATTGTCCTTACTCTTAAAGCTTGGAAACCATGTAGGTATGAAAAATGAAGTCCAGGATTAGATGAATTCAAATAATAACTGATGACAAGGGAAATGATATTTATTTTGTGCCTTCTTAATATATCATTGTATAGCTCATTCTTCAGTACCAATGAGCTAATCAGCATTTTTTTCACTGCAGTAAACAACCTGAAGAAGTGTTCTAATATTCCTATTAGCATTTTGGCAGCATAATATTGGGTTAAAAAGTATAGAAGGAGGTTGGTTGTCTTTTCATAATTTTTCATGGTTTGGAATTTGCTGATTTTTTTACCTCCATAATCTTAGTTATTTAAGATTAAATCCTCACTTTGCTCAATCCCTCTGTTCCCACACCACTCCTAACCACTAATACTACATGATGATAGTTTCTAAATTTTAGACACACATTTTGAGAAGGAAGTAGCCAAGTAGCAAGAACTATCCTTAAGGATTCCTATTTTAAGAGTTATACACTAGCACACAACAAAACACTATAATTCTAATTAATATTAAAAATATTTACTAGGGAAAAAAACAACTATTTGTTACCATCCACAGTAAATTATTATTGCAAGAAAATTGCAAGGACATAAGCTACAAGATAAAATGGGCAAGCAGAAAAAAATAAACTCTCAGTTTCCAGTGAAGGTCCAGCATTCGTTTTAAGTTGGTTTCCTCAAGAATTAGACTTAGAGATGGCATAATATATGTATCAGAACACACAGTCAGGAAATAACACATATAAGGGAGTAGAAAAGAAGGATTAGGTAAAAAAAAATAGAAGGATTAGGTAGAAGGAAAAGATAACTATGATGCAGTTGAATCAGAATCCTCACTTGATTCCCACAGGAACATTAATCCTGAAATAGCCCTTTAGAGATGAGTCAAATTGAGGGGCTGGGGACTTGAACACCCTGCATTAAGCATCGTTAGACATGAGGTGTTTGCAGGGGCAAGGCAGCTGTCTTTGGATGTAAGACAGTTCCTGAGAGGGACTCAGATATGAACAATCTGCACACAGCACTGCCAGCAGCTAAGGCAATGTGTGCCTCGGTTGTATTCTAACAGCAGACAGCCACATTCACTTAGGCCACCCCTGTGCCTCTTGTACCAACTTACTTTACACAAAGTTCAATGTATCTTAAAATCACTCCTCCAGGATTTAATGTTAGTCTCTTTTCCTGGTAATTCTTATAAGAGAAAGTTTGGTAGAATTAAATAAATTTCCTGCTGCTATAGATGATCTCAGGGCCAAAATTATTATGCATAATCTCCCTCCTCTACCACCGAGATTCTCCTTCACCTTGAATAATACCTCTGCTAGTCTAAGATTGTTTACCTTGGGCGGTGATCCAAACTATGATTTCTGGGAGGTCATGGCTCTCATCACCATGTCCTCGGCAGTGTGGTTGCTGCACTGTCTATTTACTTTAAAAATCGGTCAAGGGGCTAGAGCGAGATACATCAAGATTACTTTGATGCCCAAGTTATTCCTTCCACCCAGTCGTGTGGTAGCAGCCCTATCTATTCCTAATGATCAGAGTCAAGTACTATTGCCCAGGGGATAACTCATTCTCTCACCTGCTGGCCTCTTGGCACAAGAGCCCTGAGTGACAGGATGCAACCTAGCTTAGAGTTTAATGGAACTGGTGATGCATTTTCTGGTAGAGGTTCCCTCTCTCAGGGAACCAGGATATTACCCTCAGGGCACTTTTATAGCTTTCTACAGGTCAGGTTCCCGTGGCTGCCACTCCAACCTCTCAGCCAGTTATGGTAATGGCACCCACCTCGTTTATAATATTGGGTTGGCTAAAAAGTCCATTCATTTTTTTCTGTACGATGGCTCTAGTAGTGTTTAGTTGTCTTTGATGTCATTCGAAATAATGTTGTTAGATCACTGTGACAGCTGTCATATCAGCATGCATTTAAAAATGAACTTACCAAAACTGGTGAATTTTGTGCAGCCATTTTAATATTGAAGATGGAAGAAGACATGCAACATTTTTGGCGCATTAAGCTTTATTATCTCAAGAAAGGTAAAAAGGCAAACTGAAATGCAAAAAAAAAGGTTTGTGCAACATATGGAGAAGGGGTTGTGACTGACTGAATGTGGTAAAAGTGGTTTGCAAAGTTTCTTGGTACTGTTGACATTTGGTCAAATAATTCTTTGCTGTGGGGCTGTCTTATGTCATATGCATCCTCCTGGCTCATCCTGGTACATGCGAGCTCCATCTTGCAGTTTCTTCAGAATATATACCAGCGGATCAACATTTCTCCAGGCAGGTAATGTTTGACTTAATCCTAGTTAATGTTCTGGTTGCCAAGGGGACCTGTGTGGGCACATCCTAGGGGGCATACCTCATATTGAAAGGCAGAAATCTCTGCACTGTCTTCAAACAAAAAGAAGAGGCACTAGCCTTGAATAAACAAATGGGCCACTTCTGCAGGCCCAAAGGATTCAGAACTATCTAACAACTCAGAAGTTTGAGTGTTGTGACTGTATATTTCCATCCCAAGTCTCACGTGGCCACTCCTTTTTAGTCAGGGCCCTCACCTTGGTATAACAGACTTCTTGAGATTTATAATTTAACTTTCTCTAGGACATGGTTACTTGTATAAGAGCATCCTGAGTCTGATCTTTAGTTTTGTTATGTCTTTCTGCAGAAGATGAGAATCTTCTCATATGTTGTCAAGGAAGTCCTCTAGCAACCACCCTTTGCTTTAAACTGATTATTCTCCCTCATCCTTATGTCCTCAGTGCAGACAGCCCCCAGTAACAGCCACGCAGCCATGTAATCTTGTAATTCCTACTTCCCTGGTACCTCTCAAATGCCTGGGAATATATATGTGTTTGTGTGTGTGTGTGTGTGTTTCACTTCCACAGTATCCTATCCTTGTTCACTAGTTCACCACTGGTGATAGTTTTTCAAATACACCACTCCTTCCCAGGAGTTGTCAGTATTCTATTTATCTGGACTAATAGAGACCTTGTTGTCAGCCAGCTGGCAGATGACCCAATTCTGAAATCTTTTTTAGAGTCTGTGTCCTAGGACCACTCCTGGCACTGAGTGTCTTAAGTTGGTTTCCTGGGAAACAAACACTGAGATGGAAATCGGTATTCAGATGATTAACTGGGGCATGCTCTCAGAACCACCTGTAACAGGATGAAGAAAGCAGGATTGCCCAGAGAGAGAAGTTGCAATTAGATGTAATTGCATCAGAGGCCTCAGGTGATCTCCTAGGAAGGGCTGAAGCAGAGATGGCCCAGCAGAGGTGTTTCTAACAGAGGCAAGGGAACCCAGAATGATAGTCCTACATTGACCACTTATGCAATGTGGCCTGCCTCTTGAGTGATGGCGTAATATTAGGCAAAACTACTTCTTTTGGCCGAGGGCAATTACTGGGGTATGAGTCAGCTGTGAACTATCAGCAGACACCATTCTCCAGCCACTGGAGAAATGAAGGCCTCGTAACTCCAGTGAACCTTGGCAGCACAGCAGGGCATTCACTATGACAACAAAGCAACAGGTGACGGCCTGCAATAAAGAAAACCAGGTAACCTGTTCTGATCATGCCTCAGGCTGATGCCTGAGCCCAAAAGAACTTTCTCACTCGAATCCTGAGATTCCTCACCGTCAATCAATCAGGCAGGGCTGCCTTCATCTTCCTTTT
The DNA here is from genome assembly GCF_022682495.2 of Desmodus rotundus. Taxonomy (NCBI): domain Eukaryota; kingdom Metazoa; phylum Chordata; class Mammalia; order Chiroptera; family Phyllostomidae; genus Desmodus; species Desmodus rotundus. The sequence continues at coordinate 70,511,318 of NC_071389.1, read as the reverse complement.
CAAAAAAGAAAGTTCCCACTAACTTTCTGGAGTAGGGTATGTTTTCTTCTGCAGCAAGTTTCTTAGTAATTAGAGTCAGACTGCCTTAACTCTGCTTGAAATAATGGTTCTGAACACACCGTTATACGCTATGAGTAGCTACACATTATGTTGCAGTCCTAGTTAACATCCATGCTTCCTATGATCTGGGAGACATAATAAATTCCAGGGGTTCTGCTACAGTCGTAAGGCTTTAGCAAGCCAACTGCTCCACATAATTAAATGTAGATTGGGGAGAGTTCTGCCTGAAAATCAGAGTGAAACAGCATGACATATGGTTCGGCTGTCGAATTTAAAAGGATATTTGTAGGAAGAAGTGTGCCTTTCTGGAGTCAATTGGCCATAAAGCCCATGAAAAGCAAATCCTGGAAGGGTTTCAAGGTTAAAACTCAGTGCTGCAGATGATCCAGAGTATTAATGCTGAAAATTCTCTCTTCCTCTCCTATCACCTTTTATTCCCCCTTTGCAGATCTACGTAAGCCTCGTATGTCTATTCCGTGAGTTGAAATTTTGAAATTTGGAATGAATACCCCATAATGAAAGGGGAAGAAGAGCCAAGTTTCCGACTCGAGGTTGAGTATGTGCTTATTTGCAATGAAAAATAACTGATAAGACAGAGAAGTGAAGAGAAAAACAGAAGTATCCCACTCACACTTTCACTCACATCGGATTGTGCTTATTATGCATCTTTCATTAAAAACCACACAAACAAACAAAAATTTGCAAAATTTTAAGTGAAAATCTTAAGGGCAAGTGGATTTTTCTCATTCATTGCAAGCAGGTTTAACCCTCTTCTACAATGTAAAATGGAAGGCCACTGTCTCCCCACTCATGAAGCCTTTGAATCCCCTACTTCCTTACTCCACCTCAGTACTTTTACAGCACTTTCAAGGAAAGAAGTGAAGCTACCAACTAGAATTTCCTCAACTTCTTGTCATTAATCCTCTTTACTGCCAGTTGTAATGAAAGAGAATTCCTCCAGCTATGTATTTTCAGTGGATGGTCCGTATCCCAACCCCTACCAAACTCTCAAAAAACTCTGTACTAGTGATTGTGCCTTTTCTTTTTGTGCTCTTGTGTTTTCTCTCTCATCACGGCAAACTTGCAATCAGTAAGTTAACATGTGTTACTTGTATTGTGCTAGCTACTTCTATATTTTTAACTTATACCGACTCTCCTGTTTACATATGTACACTCTCACCCTGAAATGACTCTTGCTGATATTCCCAATAATTTCCATGCTGCTAGATCATCCTTTCTGAACTTAGTAGATTTTTTCTTTGTTGACTCACCCCTGTCTCTGTGACTTTGATGGCATTTTGAGCTCTTGATTGTTCCCTTTCTTATCAGGCCACTCCTCGCCCTAAACTGTTGAATGTTGACATTCCTCAAGATGTGTTCTAGTCAGTCCCTTCCCCCACCTTTTACTATCTCCTTAAGTAAGCTCACAGCGATGTCTTAGCTATTGCTGCATAAAATGTAAATAAAATACCAGTAGCATACATCTTGCCAATGCATCTGTCGATTAAACTCCAGCTAATCTAGATTGAGTTTGACTTGGTTTGTCTTCAAGCTGCGAGCTGGGTCCAGGTCCACTCATGGCTTTCATATTCCTTGGACCAAGCTATAGAACAATAGGGGAAGCCCAACTACATAAGCACATTTCAAGCCTCTGATTCTGTCACATGTGTTGACATGCCATGGGCCAGAGCAAATCACATGGTAAGCCCTAAGTCTTGGAACAGAGAATTGAATTCCCCTCATGGCAGTGGGGAGGAGAGGAAGTAGATGTTTTGTAAATACTGATATAATCTCCTATATTAGTCACATATTTATGACTAATGTCTCTCAGTATTTAAATCTTCAGCCCAGAATTTCATCTTAACACTTAACTTATATATATGCAATTGTTTATTTGACGTCTCCAATTGGTTTTTCAGATACTTCAACATTTACAAATTCACAATTTATCATCTTCTTTGTCAGATTTCATTTTCCCTTATTATTCCCTATCTCAATGAATAGCACCATTATTCACCAAGTTGTGTGATCCAGATAAAAAGGAGGTATATACCTCCTTTTTCTTAACTGCTTCCGAGAAAATATAATTAGTCAAAAATTTGCATCCAATTTTAACCAAGTTATCTTTTTTTAATCTTCAGACCCATGTAAAACTTCAAGCTACCATCATCTCGTGCCTAGACTGTAGCGAGAGCCTGTTGAATGTTTAGCCCACGTCAGCTTTGTCTCACCAAACTCAAATCCATGCTCAACGGCGCCCTTTTATTTTTCCCACAGGGAATTGCTTCTCTTGATCCTGCCCACTGACAGTACACATACACACTCTCAAATCTCTTGAATAACTTCGACACTCTTTTCTTGTGCCTCTTTTTTTATTTTGTGTTCCAGCTATACTAATCTCTTTTTTTTGTTTGTTTCTCTAAAAGTTCATGTTTCTTCCTGCTCATGGCCTTTACCCATGCTGTTTCATCTTTTAGAATGACCATTTTTCTCTTTTTCAACTGACTGTTTATCTTTCACAAATCATCTCAAAACTCATACTATATAACCTAATATATAATCTTATAGCATTCTGCACCTTTTCAAAATTGTGACTAAATTACCACATGTTTTGTTGGTTTACATCCCCCACATTTGCACTCTCCTTCCAGAGATAGAATGTAAGATGTGTGTGGGTAAAGACCGTGTCTGTCTGTTTCACTTCTACATCTCTAGCACGCAGCACCTACAGCAGTTCCTACAGCTTAATGAATATTGAATAAGTATTGACGTATTGAAGAAGTGAGTAAATCCCGGATTGTCACAGAACATTAGTGTTAGAATGACCCTTACATGGACTTTAGAATAATCTCCTTTAACCCTTAACCTTTAGCCTGAATTCTCTCTGGATCCTTCCTCCATGAAATTGCAAGGAGATTAGAGAAATACTCCAATGTCATTAAAGCAGTTAGTTTTTGAACATACAGAGTCCGTAATTCCTGATTTTTTTTTGTCTGTGCTACCTATAGAAAATAGAAACCCATGCTTCCTTAGAACTTAAAGGTTAAAATCAATATTATAAGCATATTCTTACATCTACAATATTTTTAGAGTAAGTAGTGTATACATTTTTTTTAAAGTAATATCATTTGGAGAGAAATATTTGTAAAACTTACAACTGACAAAAAAACAGGTATTCATGACATGCAAAGTACCTTTAAAACTCAATAATAAGAAAATTAACAACCCAGTTTAAAGATGGGCAAAAGTTCTGGGTAGACACTCCACCAAAAAAGATACAGACAGATGAAAAATAAGCGTTTAACACGACGCTTCCCATCAGACTTCATCGGGGGATGGCGCACTGAAACCACAGCGAGGTGCCACCGCGCGCTGCTAGAGCAGTAAGAATGGGAGCCCTGACGGCAGCAACCACAGGCGAGAATGCTGAGCAGCAGGGACTTGCCTTCATTGCTGTTGAGAATGCAAACTGCTACAGCAACGGCAGTTTGGCAACTTTTTATGAAACTAAACATGTTTACCATACAATCCAGCGATTGTGCTACTTGGTATTTACCCACAAGACTTGAAAACTTATGTCCACACAAGAGCACAAATGTTTATAGCAGCTCTACTCATAATTGCCAAAACTGGGAGGCTTTCAATCAGTAACAGATAAACAAACTGAGGTACATCTATAAAATAAAATATCAGTCAATGATAAAAAGAAATGATCTATCAAGGCAGCAAATGGAACAGAGGAAATGTTAATGTATATCAACAAAGCTACATACTGGATAATTCCAATTGTACAATAACAATATTCTAAAAAATGCAAAACTGTAGAAAGAGTAAGGAGACTGGTGGGTGCCAGGGGTTCTCAGGAAGACAGAGAGGGTTGAAGAGATGAAGCATATGGGGGATTTCAGAGCGGTGACATTATCCCGTGCCATACTGTAACAGTGGCTATATGCCTTTTTATATTCGTCAAAACCCACAGAATGTACAATGTACTGAGTGAACCCTAATAAATTATGAACTCTAGTTAACATGGTAATAATGTGAACGTACTGGCTCATTAGTTGTAACAAACATAGCACATTACGTGTTAACAATAGGAAAACTCTCTGTGGGAGTGGTGGTGGGAAAGTATACAGGAACTCTCTGTGCTTTTGGCTCAGCTATTCTGTAAACCTAAAACCGCTCTTCAAAATAAAGTCTATGAATAAAAAAAGATACAGAAATCTTTCGTATTTAAATAGACTGTATGCAACATAGAAAAAAAAATTCTTTACTACCTAGCGCTGAAGTTGTTGGGCTCCAAATGCGCTACATAAATTAGTTGTGTATGAGCTAGAATCGTGAACAATGGATGTGAAAGTAGCCTAGAGAAAACAGTGACGATAAAAAGCTGGTTAAAAATAAAAGTAATAGATGTTCATTCTCTACCGTTGGTGGTGAATAAGTTAAAGATAGACTACTGAGAATTTGTCATTAATGTACTTCTCAGATGACTATTTGGTTTCCTAGTAGCAGTCCTTAACCAATTTTTCCTTGCTGCCTTGAAATTCTTTCATAAGATAGTGGACAGATGCTTAGCAGCTGTTACTGTTTGTCAGGAAGTAGCTTTATAACTCTGTCTCCCAATGAAATAAATACAAACTATAGGTTATGGAAGTTTCACTTCTCACATCAGTGGTATGTACTGGGAATGCTATAATAGCTACCACCTGATATATGCACAGGGAAACAAGTATGAAAAATGTTCCATGCACCTCATGCCTTTCTGAAAAATGATAGCTTTCCCCCCAGACATATGGAAACAACTGCTTTCCTGAATGTGTAATGTCTCAGGGTGCAGACGAAGCCAGTCGGCTTGACAGATAACAGCAAGGAGAGAAATATACGAGCATTTCTCTTTGGGCCAAGAAGCAATAATGTGTCTTACTAGAGTTACTGCCTCTATTAAAACTAGATACAGGATATTAATTGTAATACTATAGGAGAGAGAAACAAGGGCTAGAGCACAGGTCCAAAATAGCATGGAGACTGTCACTTCCCAGTTCAGCCTTCCCTAATTAAGTCCCAGTGGGGTCTCCTGTTCATTTCAGTAACATGCACTTCTCAGGGTAAATGATATTTAAACAGAGAGAAAAATCCCTGCATCCAAATTGGTCACCGATTCAAATTTTTGCTCGACGACAGAGACTGCAAATTGTTACATGCTCTTTCCCTATCTGTTTGTTTACCAGTGAACAATGTGAATGAATAGGCTCTCTCTGCCTTGTCAGGTCAGACTATCGCTGTAGCTGAGACTCAGGTCATTGGAGGGCAAGATGGAACCAAACTCGAGCAACATGGAGCAATGGAAAATTCACTGTGGAAGGAACTAATGCCAGAACCAAAATGATAGTAGTTTGTTTGCCATTGCTGTAGCTTTCCGTTTAGCTTTTTTGGTCCAGGAGGTGGGGGCAGCAAGGAGGAGATACCTCTGTCTTGAAAACCTGCAACCAAGTCTAATACCTTTTATGTGAAGACTTGTGGAACAGCGAGAGAGAATCACACAGGTGGGTTGCGTCTCCCCTGCACGCTGTGCCTGCCCTGGTCTGGTGTGTTCGCTTTCTCTACCTGCTTCCAGTAAATCTTGACCTTCACAGTCTTCTTCCTCAAATCCAGCACTCAGGCACCTGTCTGTACTCATTTTTCTTTTCCTGGACTTTCTCCGACCTTACTAAATTTCGAAAAGCAGAACACAAACAAGACTGAGTCCCAAGTTGAAAACCACAAAAACTGATAAAATATATCATAATGGACATTTATTTTGTACCTTTGTTTTCAAACCCCAAGTTCCTAAAGGAGAGAAATTGCATTTCTTTTCCAATGACAAGTCTATGAACCTACAGACATGGAATTAAAATGAACTAACTTGATGATATAGAAAGGCTGCCAGTTTTAGCAGAAAACAAATCTATGAGGATCAACTTCACTGTGATGAACAATTGGGGGTAGATCTGACTTAAGCCAGAAGTGCATTGTTGATGTAGAAGGAAAAGCCTCAGACCCCATTCACCTGGGCATTTTCATCCCCCGGAGCCTTGCATACGTCGCTGCTGCACTACTAATAAAACAATGCAGTCCTGGGAGGACATCTATTTTATATGCTATTACTCCGCAGGGTGGTGTCCTGGGTTAATAAAGCCTCATTAACAATTGCTAGCAGAGCCCCTCAAGCTCTCCAAGAATTCATTCTACAATAATGGAAAGAACATCACAACTTCCCCCCATATCCAATTTCAAATGCCCTAAAGCAAAGAATACAAAGTTGGAAACACAAGGAAGGTATATGCTATCTTTGGCAATGTGGAAAACACAATCATTCCAGGGGTTTCTGGTAGTTACTGCACAACCAATGGAAGATTAAAAGTGCTGCCTTTTAAAAAGCGCCTGTTACTGTCTCAGTCCTGTGCAGCACGGCATCCTGTCACACGGCCCATGGGAGGAACCTCTGCTTTCTCCCTGGATTTTCTAAATTTCCCACAAAGGTGGCAACATTTTTTTTTCTGAAGCCTCCTGACCTAAGCACAATATGGTTGTTGTCTGACATGTTTGTTGCCATTTTTCTAAATGCCATATTTGTTAGGGTGAATTAAATGCATATTCGCTCAGCACATATTTGATACATTCATTTGGAGAGTCTGCTGATTATTAGCACATGTTGTCGCAATAATTAAGAGGTAACTAGGTCATTAAGACCTTATTAATCTTCAAAAAATCTCCCACAGGATCATGAGAGAAGGTAGAACAGGGGGAAAAAATATGCTTTGCTTTTTCATTGGGAATGAAAGAAAAGTCACTATGATAATGGCACTGGACTATGGACCTCTGTTTCATTCAGGTTATATTTCAACAGCAGAACTACTTATTTCTTTAAACTATGTTCTTTCATTTGGCTTAAAAAGTCGTATCGCCTAACAAAGGTCCAGATAAAAGTGTTTCTACTAAATATGTACAGAGGACCCCCTTATCTGAAGGGACACGTTCTAAGACACCGAGCAGATGTCTAAATTGTGGGTCGTGCAGAGCCTGTAGATGCTATCTTTCCCCTCTACGTACATTCCTATGATAACGTATATAAATTAGGCACAATAAGATATGAGCAACAGTAACTATTAATAAAATAGAATAATTATAACCATATGCTCTACTAAAAGTTAGACTGTGGTCCCTCTGATAACCAATCTGATCACTGAGATGGCTTCCTCGTGAGTAATGGGCAGGGAGCACCTCCAGTGTGGGGACACTGGCCGAAGGGATAATTCACGACCCAGTGGGATGGAGGGGACAATGTGACAGCTCATTACAATACTCAGAATAGCGTGCAATTTCAAACCTATGAATTGTTTATTTCTGGAATGTTCCACTTAATATTTTCAGACTGCGGGTAACTGGAACTGTGTAGCCGGCAGGTAGAGACGCATGAGCAGACGCAGAGGGTCACCAGGGCCGAGAGCCCTGGGTGTCTAGCAACAGGTAAAGCTAGAAGCCTTTGCATGGCCACTCCCTGAAGCATTAACCCCTAGAGATGGCATCTAGGCCTCAGCTGTGTTTCTGCTCCAGGCCCAGAGAAGTAGCCACACCAGGCAGAGCAACACCATGGCTGATGTCAGGACCAGCTGCCATGACTAGTGACTCTCTACCCTGTTGCTGGCCAGTCATTGGAGACCACAACCCTGAGGAGACACTCCTGGCAGGCTGATGAATATTCTTTGAAGATCCTCCCCTGAGACCTCAGATAAAAGCCCTAAGAATAGAGGACCCAGTGTGGCTCTCTGTAGGGAGCACTCACATTCCTTTCCCTGCCCGCTTCTTTCCCCAGGGCAGTGCTGTCTCTTCCACCTCTCCCAGCACAACCAAGCCTCTCTTCCCTGTTTCATTTCTCAAGGCATGGCGCTCTCTCTCTCTCTCTCTCTCCCCCCCCTCTCTCTGCATCTTAATCTCCTAAACTCCAAAAGCCCTTCTTTTGTCTCTGTAACTCGTTTCCTGAGCCCATTTCTTCTACAGCTCACTTCTACCTCTGTGACTTTCTAAGTAAACTTTCTCTTATAATTTTAATCTTCACTATGAATTCTTCTCTTAGCCAGAACAGAAGAACTGAGAGCACCAAACCAAGGCTAACACCTAGCGCCAGTGCTCATCCCCTAAAAAAACCAGGGAAAGGGAAACCCCAGATTAAGGGGGACTGCTACATTGGAATTGGCAAAAAAAAAAAAAAAGGTATCATTTTTCCACCTGAGTTTCATCTGTACTTGAGTAATAGAACATTCTGTATTCCTTGTCACTCCTCCTCGTTCTCTGAATGTTCCTCACCCTTGCATGCCTTTTGGGGTTTTCTTGAAATTCTTTTCCTTCCATTAATCTCTCTCTCTCCCTCTTTCCCTCTCTTTTTTCTATCTCTAACTTCCCCACCAAAATGTAAGGCTATTACACGACCTTAAAGTGTAAAATCTTATTCCTAGAGCACTGCACACTGGGAGTCAAAGATTACTTGACATGAAGCACAAAGACTTTCGTTGGTGAAGTACCTTGTCCTGAGCGATCCTCTTTCTTACCAAGTTCAGAATTTCAGCCTCTTGCTGCAGACTCAGTCAGTGCAGTAGGAAAAAAAACCATCACAATATCTTCCTCTACAGTATTTATGATGAAATAATGATCTTGCAAAATGTGAACCTAACAGCTCAAGAGACAGAGACATTCTGATCAGCCACAGGGCATGCATAGCTCGGGTCACCGGTCTCTGCTTAGGGCTTGGGGCAAATTGGTCAACTGTCTCGTCAGCCCCTCCGCTGAGCCCAGGAGGCACAGCCCCGAGTAGGACCAGCTGTGAAGGCCAGGGTTCTGAGGGAGGCAAGCTTCAACCAAAGCCGAACCGACCGCCCAGCCTGCTGCTGCAAAAAGCAATTAGGCTATAAAATCTCCGTGCTCCCACCATGCTAATCACACCTCAGCAGAGATACATCCAGCAGCACGTTACTCACTTCCCTGTGGTCTCTTTGTCTGACCTCCATAATGAAACCACAGATCAAGTTTGTCTAGTGTGCTATTTTGACCCAGCCAAACAAAACAAAGTGAAACAGAACAACAACAGAAACACCTTGCCTTTGTACTTCAAAGTTCAAATTTGATTTTTGAAGGAAGACAGTTTCCTCTAATAAGCAGACACAATTTTAAAAAGTTTATTAAGAAATCAACGCCCGGTGGATTCTTAGCTCATACATTAGGCAGTAGTCTATGAAAAATAATTAACTTTTACAGAAATTTTATTAAAAGCCCCTATATCTCACACTTCTATCTCTGAACTTCCACGGAAAGCTAATGAAAAGACGCACAGTGAGAGTCAAACAAAGACCGTCATCCACAGCGTGGATCTCACCACCCACAAAAGCTTACACATCAGCAGCAGCCACCTTTGCAAAACAAGACTAAGGTTAGTATCACCACTGTTTCCTTAGGGTAAAAAGTTGGTGTTAGTATCAAATAACTAATGAGCACATCTCGACTGGCAGAAAACCTGAGGATTTATAAGATGGCTGGCTTACTTCAATGTACATAAAAGTAATTACAGGACGCATGAATATATTCCCACAAATTCATCATAAATATATTCCTAAATTGACTCCTCCTTAGCTCCACCCTGCAAAATGCTCACACAATCACCTGACCATCAACCAACAAGAGGGGAAATGTCACAGAAGGGAATTCAGAATGAAATACCATACTTTTTCAAATTTTATATGAATATGTGACCATGCTGACAAATTTTAAGGCCCTTTTTGAGACCATAGAAGGGTCTTCTTATACATAAGAAGGGCTTGAAGCTTAAGCTTCTCAATTTTACGTTAGATTTGCTTCTGATTTTATAATATTTTTGGAAGCTCTGTACTCAGGTTATTCTAGAAATTACAATCCAAATGTGACAGATCTGCTGACTCCAACTGCGCCAAGCAGCCTTATTGATAAGTACTTATTTATCATCTAAAATTGAATCTGTGGAGGCACTGAAGCAAAGACTCAAAAAAAGAGACTTCTCAGGCCATGTCTGATCCCATCGAGTGGAACTGGGGAAGCCCAGTATGAGCATGTGGGCGAAGCCAGGCTGAGCTGTCGCCTTAAGACTGGATAGAGCTCCTGGGGCATCATCCTGTGAGAACGTCAGAGGAGAAGGTATGTAGAAGGAGGCAGGCCTGCTACTAGAGGCTCAGGAGTGTCTACAAGCCAGCAGTAGGCAGAAGTCTCAAAAGAGGGCCTAGCAGATGGAGGTGTCAGAGAGCCTGAGTTGTCAGTGTTTGGGCCACACGGCAGAGCAGGGAAGCAGTCGGGTCTGTTAGGAAAACAAAGAACTGGTGGAAGCACAAGGTTGGAATTAGAAAACAAGTGTGGCCTCTGGTCCTAAAAGATTTTCCTCCCAAGACAAGGAGTCAGTTACAGAGAACAAGATGGAACTCTGTTAAATTAACCGCAATTCCAATATAAATGTGAGATTTCATTTTACTCCAAGTTCGGTCGCTGGATCCCTGTTTAAATCTCTGCTTTTCAGGCCCACATAATATCCATATAGCTCCACTGGACAGGGGTTCTGACTTTTTCCTGTTAATTCATTTTTTAAGCAAAAAAAGTGCATTTAAATGTTTGTCATGCTAAGCTCAGTTCTAGTTATAAAACCTCTAACACTTGGAGTTTATAATCTAGTGAGGTATAAAATATGAATAAACAGAATGAATCATTTCAGACAGTGATAAGTGCTGGGAAGAAAATAACAGTAACAACATAAGACTTCCACAGTGCGGAGATTACTTTCTCTAGGGTGATGATGGGGAAAGATGTCTGAGGGGGTGAAACAAGCCAAGACCCAGGTGATGAGAGGGTCAGCCATACAAAGGTCTAAGGGAAGAGTGTTTCAGACAGGAAAAACAACACATGTAAAATCTCTGGCTTTTGGCATGTTTCAGGGACAGAAATAAGACTAAATATACAGCAATTAACACATAAAGTATTAGGAAAAAAGTGGAGGCATGAAATCAAATTACCTAGACCTTCAGAGACAGGTTAAGAAGAAGGCACTTCATTTTATTGTCCAAGAACGTACTGAAAATTTTAAAGAGGAAACTTTTGGAAACCTCTATGTTCTTCCGAATGATTGTACTAACTTCTGCAATCATCACCATCCTTCTTTCTATATCCCGTATCTGCTGCTTCCCCTCGATTTCTGTTATAATCTTTCTAGATAACCTCCTTCAACCCAATGAGTCCATGCAACCCCTGCAGTCCAGTACTCCCTGGTTCGAATTCTGTCCTATTGCAAACCAAGCCCGATTCTGATACTACAGAGAAATTCCAGTAGGTGAAGAAGAACACAGGAGGGTACGGTGCTGGCTGGCATCTGGTCTCCATTGATAACTTCGGCAAATCTGATTTAGTTTGAAGGGAAAGAGCAGTAATGTCTTGTTCAGATTTTCAGACAAATGTAACACACCCAGAAATCCTTATCTAGTGCTAGAGTGAGGAATTGATGGGGCCATATATACACTTTCTGTTGAAATAAACAAAATGTCACAAAATTCACAGAACAGTGCCACCAGGTTGCACATCACTTAAGAGTCTTCATTCCAAAAGGTGTCTCAGAATCTTGCAATAACCCATAGTTATAATTATGAACAACACGGTCAACTAAAATAAAGCTGTGTTTATGGAAATGCATAGTTGTGGAGTTTAAAATCTCAGAGGAAACAATAATGATGGCAAACCAAATGACTCCTGGATATTTGTATAAATAAAATGGGCTTTTCTAAACTATTTGTCCTAGGATTTATAGGATATCCAAAGCTTTGCTGATAACAACAGGAAGGAAAATGAAACTTTTTAATCTGTATATTTTATATGGAAATAAAATAGATTCTGAAATTTTTTAATTCCTAGATTTTTTTTAGATGTTAGTGGTGGGGTATGATTTAATCTAAACAAGTTGCAAACAATAATACAGAAGAAAAGACTGCACTGAATATATATTAACAAGGTATAAAATTTGTTCAAGGATAATATTCAGCTTCAGCCAACAAAAACCCAAAGCCAGATTAGAGTTGAAGGCCAAACAGGCAAAAGGCAGATTCCCTAAAGCCAGAGTGAAGTATTGGGTTGAACATACGTATAAAGAATTGATGTTTTATTCTCCCTATACAGCAAGTTAATCCTATCAGGAATAAGTATTGATTTACATTTCACATCTAACTTTCTTAGCTCTGTCAAATTTAATGAATGTTGATGCAGATATTGATTTCTCCAGCAAAAGGAAATTAACAGGACATTGTCCAATTTTGACCTTTACTTAATGAGGCATGTATACATCAAAAGCCTTTTAGAACATGTTTTTGATCAGCCACAGAGCTTCAAAAGCAGTCTTATGTATAAGAAAAAAATCAACTTTTAATGATCCCCCAAACTCATAATTACTGTAGAGACAGGGCTCAAGAAATACAAAAGGGGACAGTTCCCTTGCCACATTCTAGGCAAGGAGAAATCTTCAGTGGCTTGCAGAATGTGGAAAATGGGATATGTCTACTTACAATTCGAATGCTATCTTTTTACAAGGCCCTGAGGGGAATTTATTTAATAGCAATCCTGAATAAAACCTCTGGCTGTGTACCTTTATGTCTGAAAATACGTCCCAGCACATGTTTGTTTAAATCACTGCTACCGAAAAAAGCTTGACTTCAGTTTTGATGTCCTTTTGGGCAAAAATTCAGTTCTAAATCATTGAAAAGAAATGGCATATGATGCATTTCTGTTGATCTGCTGCTTCTAATTATTTCAGGTCATTTCCTCTCCATTGTGTGCTTTGTCTAGGGGATTTCGGTGCATGTAAATAATCAAATAAATGTCTGGATTTTTTACATTAATGTCCTTACATCCAAACTAACCACAGCAGGTAAAGAATTGGGATCAAATGTTCCATTTAAGGTCAACTTTTTTTAACATAAACTCTGAGAAACTTCTTTACTTGTAAAAATGTAGTATTGTAGTTCTTATATCAAATTGTTCAAAAGCAATAGCTTTATTAAATAATATAGTTTGCTATGTAAAAGTATATGACAGTGCTATTGTTTGTAACAAGATTCTGATAGCCCAAAGTTGAAGTTATTGATATAGGATTATAAGAAAGTCCATTAATTTGTATTGAATTAATAGATTTTGAAGGTGTTTGCAATTGTCTGCTTGATATCTCCTCTTGTTTAAATTATGGATTTCTCACACTCAATGGGTTCAAAGGCAAATGGAGTTCAGAGGTATTATGAAACTGGCAAAGAAAAGAGAAATAGAAAATGGTAGACAAGAGACCAGGTCCAAGCAAAGTGGTCATTCGTAGTGCAGCTACACAGCAAGCCTCAGATAAATGGAGGGAAATCATTATCTATTTTGCAAAAATGTTCAAATGAGCTCCTTAACTACTGAACAACTCTAGGTTTTTTTAATTTGTAAAAATAATAAAACTCTGCTTTCTCTTTAAATTGTATATGTTTTTCAAGATGTATATCACTTGAGATTATGTACACCTGTAAGTTAAACTGTGCAGGAACATGCCCTTTTCTTAAATAAATTCATTTGGTCCGTGCATGCAGTGTTCCGAATCCTAAGCTATAGTAGAAAGTGGATTAGTGAGCCTTTTATAAATATTCCTAAATATTGGTTCTTTCAAGTCTTTTTTACTCATTTTAAAAAAGACTTTATTTATTTATTTTTAGAGGGCAAGGGAGGGAGAGAGAGAAACATCAACGTGAGGTTGCCTATTGCACGCCCCCTACTGGAGACCTGGCCCACAACCTAGGCATGTGCCCTGACCAGGGATTGAACCAGCAGCCCTTTGGTTCGTGGACCAGTGCTCAATCCACTGTGCCACAATAGACAGGGCTTTTTCCTCATTTTTTAGTTTAATTGCAATCATGACTTCTTTTCAAATTCTGATTTTTAGTCTCTGATCCGTATAATAAATATAGATGTAATTGAAAACAGGATAGAGGAAATTGACATCTTTTACAACATTGTATAGCAAATAAATTTTAAAATTGTATAAGAAAATAACTTTAAATAAAAAATGTGTAATCAAGACATCAACGTGATTTCAGGGTTAAACCCCATTTCTGCTATTTCCCTTACATCTGATTACTTTAGCTCAGTAAATATAGTTGAGGTCAGCATTTCTTGACTAAGAAATTCCAGTCTGTAACATATTACCATTATATTTTCTAAAAAGTATATTTAAATAATATTTTTGTGTGGGGGAGAAATATAAGCAGTAGGAACAAATTATCAAATCAACTTTGGAATGTTTGTCTTTGGAAGTCTTTAAAAAGTTAAGAAACCACATAGAATGATAAAACTGTGGTCTGTCCTGAAGCAGGGAATGAGCCATATAACTTTTTGAGATTTTCTCACGTGCATTGAGGCTATAATTTTATTTCTTAAATGTATGAGCAATATGTAAAAACCCTTTAAGAGGGATGGTATTGAGAATGATTTTATTTTTATTATAATGATACGGTGTAGTCACATGATGTTCTTCTCTCTAAGAATCTTAGAGAGCTTTCTTGACATTTTCTAATTGCCTCTTCTTGTATCTCTCAGAAGCGTGCGTAAGGCAAAAGCTATTTTTTCCACATTGTAGACACAGCAAAGTTGAGTGCCTAGGGATGAAGAAAAAATGTGAATCTATACTTACAACACTTGAGTATTCAAATTAACAAAAGATCTGCTGTACTTCTACTAAGGAAGAATTTACAGCAAATGTAGCCGCACATAGTCTTCGAGAGGAAAGAAGAAAAACTCGCATTTTTGGAGAGAGAAGTCTAGATTTGTGTGCATGTTACTGGTTGATTATAAGTACCACAAAGATCCAAGGGTAATTCTGAAGGCAGCTTTCAGGAAAAAAAACCCCAAATCAAAACCAATGGATTGGTCCTAGTTGTATGCAGTATGGATTTCATTCATTCATCTCAGCTAGTTATTTTGCTGTAGATATAAAGTGGTGATTTTGTTAGTCCCATCAAAATGTATCAAGGGGAAATGAAAGCATGAAAAAACTAGGAATGACAACACAAGGCCAAATTCAGGCGGACAAGATCTATTGTTGCTTGGATGTGCCACACACTGTAACTCAAATGATGTATTTTATCCTCACAATAAATTTTATGTAGCTATAGAAATTGAGGATTAGTCAAATAATTCTATGAAAATCATGAGTATTTATCAACAAAGACTGTTTTTGCTTAGAGTTTTTTTTTTCTGTCTTCCAAATCATGTTCAATTTAAAGTTTGAAGTTATTGGAGGGGGGTTGTACTCATTGAGAAATGTGTTTTTAGTTATGTTCCATTCTCATTTTTAAGATTTGAGGTAAAAATGCCACAAAAATATAAGACAAATAAGCAAGTGTCCTACTTTTTCCATTATGTTTTTGTCAACATTTTTTTTTTCTTTAAAGAATGAAACAACTGTAATGGAGAAGGAAGTGTGTGATAATCAGCTGGAATATCTGACCTCAAATCCAGTGGAATAACAGTCTTCTATCTAAAATCACAAGGGCCTAAATTTTGCATTTGTGGGGTGGTGAGAGAGGAAAAGAGACACACACAGAGCAACTTAGACAGAAACAGAGATGATAAATTGATATATAGGTGGGTAGGTAGATAGATGATAGATAGATAGATAGACAGATGATAGATGATAGATAGATAGATGGATGATGATAGATAGATAGATATAGCTGTGAAAGAAGAAAGTTCCATTTCAGGTACAGCCGAATAGCTCCTATAAAACCAACCCTCTTAGAGAAAATAAATATAAATTCTAGAAAACAAATTGACTGCTTAAGATACCAGAAAGTGCATAAAAAGAGATGATGAGTGGAGGAGAAACATTTGGAGGGAAGGAATTTTAGCTGGTAGAATTTTGTCCCCCAAATGATATATTCAAGATCTAATATTCAGTACCTGAGAATGACCGTATTTGAAAATAGGGTCTTTGCAGATACAATCAAGTTAAGATGAAGTCAGCCCTGGCTGGTATGGTTTGGTGGATTGAGTGCCGGCCTGTGAATCAAAGGGTCACTGGTTGATTCCCAGTCTAGGGCACGTGCCTGGGTTTCAGGCCAGGTCCCCGGTAGGGGATGCACGAGAGGCAACCACACAGTGATGTTTCCCTCCCTCTCTTTCTCCCTCCCTCTCTCTAAAATAAATAAAATATTTTTTAAAAAGTTAAGATGAAGTCATACTGTAATTACTGATTTCCTTGAAAGAAGAGGGAATTTTTGACAAAAAGATACACGGGGTAAACAGCATGTGCTGAGGGAGGCAGAGATTGGAGTGATACTTCTACACGCCTAGGAACATCAAGGATTACTGGCAGCCACCAGAGCTAGGGAAAGGCATGGAAGCATCCTCGCCCAGAACATTCAGAGAGAGCAAGTTCCTGATGACCTGCAGATTTGGGACTTCTAGCCTCCAGACTGTGAGAGAGTAAGTATTTTAAGCTACCATATTTAAGGTAATTTATATGGCAACGTTAGGAAACTAAACTAGAAATGATACTGATTTTCCTACATTACAGCTGTTGTCCTGAGAGTAGTCCCTATTATCCAATGTAGGACAGCTATAATTTCAGTAGAAAAACCTCAACATTACTAGATTGATGAATCAGAACAGAGTTTGGGGCAACCACATTCCTTGGAAAGTGAATGCATAAATTCCAGAAAGGAAAGACTCAGAGACAGGAAGGCTCAGATTCCATATGCACTCTCCCCAAGTCACTGGCTGACCTTTGTATGACACATGTATGAACCAAGTCACGCATTGTGCAAACAACAAACAACCCTAGCAAGACTAAAACAAATGAACGGCTAGGGAAACAAAACTGAGTTTTCAGTTTGAATTAAGCCAAGTTAGCAACCTGCAAAAACAAACATGGAACTCTCTAGAGCACAGGTGGCAAACACAAGGCCCAAGGCCCAAATCCGGCCCTCCAGCTTGTTTTACCCGGCCCAGCACCTTGTTTCTACCCGGCGGCAGCACCAAGCTCTCGCTTAACTGTTAAGGAGTAGTTGCATTTATACAGCCCTAAAATTACCTTCAGCCCTTTGAAGGCAACCATGAGGCTGATGTGGCCTCCAGTGAAAATGAGTTTGACACCCCTGCTTTAGAGGAACATAAGGTCCAGAGTTTCAATGAGATGTCATCACAATGCCCATAATACCAAAAGGACTCAATATAAGAGGAAATAAGAAAACATAAGCCATTGTATATAGAAAAGATGACGAATACAGACCAATTCTATTAATAGATGTTGGAGTTAGCACATAAGCAGCTATTATTTGTATGCTTAAAACTATAAAAGGAACCTCATATTGACAGAAATAAAAACTATAGAAATCTAATGGAAATTATAGAATTGAGAAATATAACATGTAAAATAAAAAAGGTCCTGGATACAATTAACAACAGAATAGAAATGACATAGAAAAGATTCCATGAATCTGAAGACAACTCAAGAGCAATAAAGAGCATGAAAAAAGACCAAAAATGAGCAGCACTTTCAAGGACTGGTGAGATGATTCCAAAGATCTACCAAATGTGTAATTACAGTGTCAAGAGAGAGGAGAGAAATAATAGATAAAAATATATAGAAATAATGGCTGAAAGTTTACTGAATTCAATGAAATACATAAAATTACAGATTCAAAAACTCTGCATTCCCCAAGCAAAATTAACACAAAGAAAATATCACTTCAGTGTATCATGGTCAAATTATTGTATTTATTTTCATGTAAATTTTAAAATGTCTGTCAATGTCTAAAACAAAACCTGTCTGCATTTTAATTGAGTTTACTTTGAGTCTTTCGATAAACTTGAGAAGTAATTATAAAAATTTTGAGACTTTCAACGTGTGAACAAAGTGCACATGTTCTTTATTTAGATTTTCTTTAATTTCTATTAGCAATATTTTAAAGTTTTCAGTGTATATGTCTTCCATGTGTTTTGTTAAATTGAGTCTTAAAAACTTTATGTTTTAATATGTTTAAATGTCTTTATTTTCTTTTCAATTTTCAATGGGACATAGCTAGCATGTAGAAATATGGTTGATTTTTTTGAAGGATTTTCTTTTTTTAATATATTGATTATGCTATTACAGTTATCCTATTCATCTCTGCCCTACATACCCTCTCCCACTCCATTCCTCCCACCCCTTAGTACATGTCCATGAGTCATACATATAAGTTCTTTGGCTTCTTCATTTCCTATACTATTCTTAACCTCCCCTTGTCTATTTTCTACCTACCATTTATGTTTCTTATTCCTTGTACCTTTTCCCCCTCTCTCCTTCCTCCACCTCCATGTGATCTCCATTTCTGTGATTCTGTTCCTGTTCTAGTTGTTTGCTTAGTTTGTTTTTGTTTTTTTTAATTTGGTTGTTGATAGTTGTAAGTTTGTTGTCATTTTATTGTTCATATTTTTTATCTTCTTCTTTTTCTTAGATAAGTTCCTTTAACATTTCATGTAATAAGAGTTTGGTGATGATGAACTCCTTTAACTTAACCTTAACTGGAAAGCACTTGATCTGCCCTTCCATTCTAAATGATAGCTTTGCTGGATAGAGTAATCTTGGATGTAGGTCCTTGCCTTTCGTGACTTTGAATACTTCTTTCCAGCCCCTTCTTGCCTGTAAGGTTTCTTTTGAGAAATCAGCAGATAGTCTTAGAGAAACTCCTTTGTACGTAACTGTCTCCTTTTCTCTTGTTGCTTTTAAGATTCTCTCCTTGTCTTTAATCTTGGGTAATGTAATTATGATGTGCCTTGGTGTGTGCTTCCCTGGGTCCAACTTCTTCGGGACTCTCCGAGCTCCTGGACTTCCTGAAAGTCTATTTCCTTTGCCAAACTGGGGACGTTCTCCTTCATTATTTGTTCAAATAAGTTTTCAATCTCTCACTCTTAATATTCTCCTTCTGGCACCCTATGATTCAGATGTTGGAACACCCTCATTTCATTTGAAATGAAATTCTTCATTTCAAAATTTTTTTTTTGAATTCTTGTTTCTTCATTCTGTTCTGGTTGAATGTTTATTCTTCCTTCTGGTCTAAACCATTAATTTGAGTCCTGGCTTCCTTCCTGTCACTGTTGGTTCCCTGTACATTTTCCTTTATTTTACTTTTCATAGCCTTCACTTTTTCCTCTATTTTGCAACCATACTCAACCAGTTGTGTGAGCATCCTGATTACCAGTGTTTTGAACTGTGCATCTGAAAAGTTGGCTATCTCTTCATCGCTAGGTTTTATTTTTTCTGGAGTTTTCATCTGTTCTTTCATTTTTTGTCTCAGCTCACCCGTTACATAGTTAGGGGTGGAGCCTTAGGTATTGATCCAGGTAGGGCAACCCACAATTGCTGGGTTGTGGTGCTGTATGTGGGGGAGGGTTCCTAGAGGGATCAGTGCTTCTTGCTCAGCTCTCCACAGGCATTCAGTCATTTCCTCTACTACCCACAAGTAAATTAGGCCCTTCTGGTGCTGATTCCTGGGTGGATGATTTTGTGTATGTTCTAGGACCCGTGGGTCTCTCCAATGAACTGTCCTGTAGGCTGGGAGCTTCTCCTGCCACCTCAACCCCAACAGGATTTTTCAGTCAGAGGTTTTGAGGCTTTATTTTCCCATGCTGGAACCCTGGGTTGTGTGGTCTCTCTCACTCCCCAGTTGTTCCTCCTGGTTTATCCACATGCAAATATGCGACCTCTGCTCTGCCCCAGCTGCCCATCTCCACCCCTCCCACTGGTCTGGATGAATGTTTCTTCTTTAACTTCTTGGTTGTCAGATTTCCCTATAGTTCGATTTTCTGGTAGTTCTGGTTGTTTTTTTGTTTGTAAATTTGTTGTTGTCCTTTTGGTTGGGCAAGGAGGCATAGTATATCTACGTATGCCTCCATCTTGGCCAGAAGTTTAATTTCTATTTTTTAAAGCCATCTTGTTTTTGATTATTTGCCATAGCAACCATGGGAAGCAGTAAAATGGCATATATATATTTTTTCATTTTACTTGTAATCTCTGTCTTTCCCATTCTCTTTATCTTTTTCTTTTCAAGTCTATAAGTTTGTCTACTATCTTACAGTTCTTGAAAGTTCTGGTCCATTTTTTTCTTATTGCTTTTCTTCTTTTTTTTAATCCTCGCCTGAGGACATGCTTATTAATTTGAGAGAGAGAGAGAGAAAGGGAGGGACATAGAGGGAAATAGAGGGAGAGAGGGAGAAAAACAGCCATGTGAGAGAGAAACATTAATCCGTTACCTTCCATGTGCACCCCAACAAGGTTTGAACCAGCAACGTAGGTGCATGCCCTGACTGGGAATTGAACCCACAACCTTTTGGTGTTCAGAACAATGTTCCAAGAAACTTAGCCACCCTGCCAGGGCTCTTATTGCTTTTTCTTTCTGTTGCAGTTGTTCTAATCCCTATTTAACCATCTTCAGGTTTACTGATTTGTTTTACTGTGCTGTATCCAGTCTACTTTTAAGCTAAGTGATGAAATTATTTATGTCTAATATTTTGTTTTCATTTCTAGCATTTTCATTTAACTCCTTTGTGTATTATAATCACTCTGCTGAAATTCCCCATCTGTTCATTTATGCTATTTATCTTTTCTAGTATATCATTTAACATTTTAGTTGGAGTTATATTTTAAAAACTGTTTCAAAAACTGGTCATTTCTGACTGTTTTTGTTGGTTGCTTTTTGCCTCTTGACAATCAGCTGTTTTTTTCTTGTATTTTATTTTTGTTGAATTTCTCATAAATTTTTATTGGGTGCTAGGCATGGTGTATTAAGCAGTAGCAGAGACTGAGGGAAATAATATTATTCTAATAAATGGGCATGCCTTTTCTTCTGTTAAGCCATTACTGTATATGGTTCAATCGTTCTAGTCTGTATTTACACTGTATTTGGTTTTATTGTTACTCTAGGTAGTATCCATCTCCCGCAGACTTCAAATTCATCCATTGGTAGACTGCAGCTACTTTTGTTTACTCTGAGGCCAGGAGTGATAAAGAATTTTCTTTCTATTTCTGCTTCACCCCTAGATTTCAGCAAGGTCTTTCACCACATTTTTGCTCTTTCCTCAGGGTGTATTTCTGCTGATTTGTACTTAATGCAGGGTTTGTGGTAGGGGTGGGATATTTGTCAGCATTTTTTGTGTCTTTGCTACTGGCTAACAACCTCTGCCTTCTATGCAAATGTAGGGTCTGGCCACAGGGGTGTCCAACCCATGAGCCCCATGTGACTCAGGGTAGCTATGAATGTAGCCCAACAAAATATCATAAATTTACTTAAAACATTATGAGATTTTTTTGTGTGATTACATGTCACAATGTATTTAATGTGTAGCCCAAGACAATTCTTCTTCTTCCAGTGTGGCCCAGTGATGCCAAAAGCATGGACACCCCTGGGAAAGTGGGCACATCACCCCCATCCCATGTCAGCGTGTCAGTGAAAGTCTGTCCTGTGTTAGTGGGAACCTTCGATGAGAGTGATTTTTCTGCCCTTCTTCTAAGCACAGAAGATTTTCACCTTGTACCAGGGAAGAATCCTGGGTACCAGCTGTTTTCCTGGCCTTTCACAGTGGCGAGTGTCTTGCATCAGTACAGTGCACCATGAAGGTTGCTTTCATACCTTTCTCTCAATTACAGCATATCTATACCTCCGTCAAGGTACGGACGGGTAAGGTGAGAGGATATTTTCTCTTCCTCCAACAGCAGATGGCTTTTTTTTTTCTCATATCCAAGTGGGGTCTATGGCTGTGTATCAGCAGCTGATGATAATCTTGTAATCAGGTAGGTCTTAGGGCATAGACATCTTCTTCCAGGTAGAACTTCCCCATTGTCAAACCTAGACAAAACCTGCACACCTGTGCTACAAAGGATATTTGTCTCAGGCCATGAGACTTTATCCCAATCTTTTATATGAATACTTAGTAGAAGCCAGTGGCTAGCTAGCGGGTGCAGATTGCCCTTTTGAGTGGCACTTCTGGAGAGTTTAAAATAGCATTTTAACTCCTACTCAGTCTCTAGTAATTAGTTAATATTTTATCCATAGTTTCCTTGCCCATTTTATGGCAACTGCCTTATTTTCTCATACTTGCCAAAGATAAAATATTAATGTGACCTATCTCTCCTTGGAGGATCTTATTACCTTTTAGA
Source organism: Desmodus rotundus (assembly GCF_022682495.2). Classification (NCBI taxonomy): domain Eukaryota; kingdom Metazoa; phylum Chordata; class Mammalia; order Chiroptera; family Phyllostomidae; genus Desmodus; species Desmodus rotundus. The sequence goes on along the minus strand of NC_071389.1, from coordinate 70,489,009 downwards.
ATTTAGTTTACCTAGTTGCCTTGTGATTTCAGTTTTATGATGAACTAAAATCATGAATGTTTAAGATTACACAGTTCTTCTTATCACTAGGATAAAAGTGATGTTCACTTGTAAGTTTCTACATCCTTAGTGTAAGTGGAAATCTGTGTAAATTTTTAACATACACATTTAAGCATATATACTTTTCCTCTTTGCATCAAAAGTAATCCATATCTGTATCAGTAATAATAGATTATAGTCTTCAAATTTCACTGCCTTTTTAACACTAACACTACAGGTATACTTTAGAAGGGCAACAGATATTCTCAAATTTATTTTCACACTAGGATCCAGTCTTATCTGGAATTTCTTGATTTATTGTGACAGAGAAAGTTGAACTGAGTGTGAGTAGCAAAGAGAACATAACTTTAATTACTAGAGAATGGTCTCAATCATTTTTTCATCAATTCTGTTCAGTTTTTTAAAAGTATTATCTGAAGGGGTAGATTCTGACCTCATGTGATTTCTTCTTATTCAAATATCTTATTTTCTTACTGGAAAAAGTAGTACATAGCTTGTTTTTAATAACACTTTAAGTTGTTTTCAAAATGATTAGCATTTATGCTCTGATTTGATACTTACAAACCCTACATGATAGGTCTAGAAGATACCGCTTTTCCCCTTTTACCGTAAGGGAGCGTAAACCCAGAGACGGCACAGTCAGGGGTGCCGGTGGGAATAGACTGTGCTCCCTTTGAACAACCTTGACTCAGTTCTTTTCCCTGGTATTTTTACAGTTTGATGTTAAATTTTGGAAATATATATATATATATATATATATATGGAAGAAATCTAATAATGTGTATGTGTGTTTCAAACAAAAGGGATGCTGTTTACTAGATACAATTTATACCCTCGATGAATGTGGACCTACAAAGTGTTATCCAGACATCCTCCTTCCCGTCTCAGGGGCTCCACTGTGGAATGGATCTTAGATTTCAGGTTGAAGAATCTTCTGTTCCAACCTCATAGATTTCACCACAAATATTTGAATAGAAGACAAGAGCTTAAATTTAGAAGTGGACACTCACATTGCTAATATTTTTCCTCGAAATGTAATCAGATAATTTGGGGGGTCAGACAGGCCCTGAAAGTCCACCAGCTCTTAAATATCTCAGTCTTTTACTTTAAACCTATCAGGTTATTCGTATATTTGCAACCTCCTAAGCACAAATATTCCTGAATTAAACCACAGGAGATGAAGATATAAGGTATTCTGCCAAAGGCATTTTAAGTTGTTTCCATTTTTTCCACAGGGTTTATGACATTTAAAATAACAACTACCCTCCTTTTTTTCTCTACCTATAAACAGAAACTTACAGCAAAAAGCTTGAATGTAAGGCTTTGTGTCCTAGCAGTGACTGAGTGAGGCTGGACTAGAAATACTGCCTGTGCTATTACGGTGTTTGTGTACTGAGCTCCTGGCGGGACAGTCCTGGCATTAGAAAAAAAGAATTCCATCTATAGAGTATTTTTTTTCAGGAATTATCAGTGCCAGGCATGGTTTTAAGTTACATTTTAACAGTGAGGTGGGGAGACATTGCCCCAGATGGTGGATGTAAAAAGTGCAATAAATTTTAATGAAGCAAATAAGTCACTAATAACCCCACTGCTAACACTGCTACGTTTGGGGGCAACCTTAATAAAGGAAAATTAAAGAGGCACATGCAGCCCTTAAACAAGTGCCTAAGAAGCCTCATATGATTTACTAATTCAGCTCTTCACACTCTGATTACACAGCCCCTGGTCATCTGCTCAAGTACAGCTGCTCCGTGTAAAATAAATAAATAAATAAGTTTACGGGCCACCAGATGTCCCAGCCTGAAATGTGTGCTGGTAGATTTCAGGTCACTCGAAGTTCAGGAAGATTTCCTAAATACACATGCTTTTGGTATCAGCACTACTTTGGGAACCATACACGTAGAATTTTGTTTTTTTAAGTCAGAGCCCAAAGATAACTTCGTGTTTCCTTTAAGGTGTAAGATCTCAACTAACGGGTACCTTTTGTGTGAAGCAGAATCTAACAAATAGGCTATTCGTCAAGGATTCTGGGAGAGGACATATGGGACTTCTTAGCTTTTCATTAAATCCCTGGCAGAAGATTCCTGAGGCTAGGCATCCTTAACTTTTTACCAATCCAAACAACTAAGTCAGACATGGTAACTGAGTAATATTTTCTAGTTGAGGTAACTGATATCTTGGGAGGTTATCTGACTCACCAACAATACACAGAGCATAGAACAGAACTAAGAATCAAATACAAGCTTCCTAGACCAGCTAATGTAATAATGTACCTAGGTAGTATATAGATCTAATAAGGTGCTGATACATTATTATATGCACACAAAAATAGAAAAAAAGATGAGATAAAAATGAGATGAATGATAATATAAATGTCTTTGTTATATATGATAGTTGAACTGTTCTTTGTTAAAATCTCATAGCAGAATATATAGTTAAAGCAAGTCTCATTATTACCCATGGTGGATACCTATCTCTATTACAAATAGTTTCCCTTATAATATTAACTCTAGGGTACCAATTTCTCATCAAACCTGATTATATCATAGTTTATGCCTCCTGAAGCAGTTGATGAAGAGCTCCATCTCTTATTGTGTGCTATAACTACACAATTTGTATTATTTTAAAAAGACTTTATTTATATATTTTTAAAGAGATGGGAAGGGACGGAGAAAGAGAGGGAGAGAAACATCGATCTATTGCTTTTCACAGGCCCCCATGTGGGGACCTGGCCACCAACCCAGGCATGTGCCCTGACCGGGAATCGAACCAGTGACCTCTCATTTTGCAGAACGATGCCCAACACAGTGAGCCACACACCAGTCAGGGCTGATTTATATTATTTTTGACACAGACTTACTCCTCAGGACACTTTTTAAGCCACTTGCCATTTCATGAGGATTTAGTTTAGTTAAAGGAGGATAATATCATTTAAAATTTTAGTTAACTAGGAACATGCAAATTGCAATATATCACACAAATTTTAAAACCAACACCTGTGTGTAGATACCACTGACCATCCCTCTGCGGGGTGGACACTTTCTTACTGATACCTCACCTGCTCTGTAATACCTGGGGCAAGCACCAGATGGATGGTTCATATATGTGTACATTTCCCTATTGTACCTAATCCCTTTCTTGTACTTAAAGATAAATTTGAATAGAGGTTCTATTTTTTTTCTCACACTCAACTTCAAAGATTATCACCTTGGGACATAAATTATCTCAAGGCAGAGTCAGCACCATGAAGAAATGCACAGTCCTTAATATAACGCCTCATATCGGATGCTCCACTTCTTCCAGTAAAATATTCTCGCCAACATGTTCCAGTTTCTCTCTCGTGATGATCCAAAATTTCATGTGATGTTGAATTACATATTCCTGAACCACCTGATACAGATTAGAAACAACATGAGTAATGTGGCAGATTTAGGTAGAGTTTGGTCATTATGTAATTTAGGTCGATTTATGTAGACTAAGATTTTAGCCAAATCTGATGAAGGGGAAAGCTTAAATTCACATGGTTTTTTTTCAATCTATTGCTTGAACTCAAAATATTGCATGACAATTATTGGTTATACACCAGAGTACTTCAATAGCATGTTTGGTTTTTCAGGAGGATTTTTTTAGTCCATGTGATTTTTCATTTTGACTGTAAAGTTGTTTGTGTATTTAGATTGTTCTTCCTTTACCTTTGTTGCTGAACAAAACTATGTCACTACATTCATGCAAGACAATGATCTAAGCAGATGCTCTGCTCTTCCTGCATCTCTCCACAGAGTCAGAGACTGGAGAAAGCCTGTTTTTACAGTTCCCAGTGAGACTTCTAATACAAATGGGAACCACGTCCCACGGAACTTGCAGTGTCCTGCTGCAGACTTCTGCGTGGTTTCATCTATTACATTAACCCTCAGGGTGGAAGATGAAAGGAAGTTGCTATTTTTCTGTAATTTTTTGTATATGAAGATACTCTTGATATTCTTTTAAATTATGTACAATCTTTTTGCTTTCCCCAGTCAGTCTCTCCAGACTTTTCCCCCTAAACCTTTGAGTTAAATTTCACCAATGCACATGTGTCCCAGGATCCTTTCATTTCAAAACTGTTTAAAGATTTAAAAACAAAACACACACACACACACATTTGCTTCTGTAATGGCATGCTGATGAAAATTCAGAATGAACCATACAGTTTTCTGAAGTGTTTTGTCTCAAACACAGATATTTCAAAGGATGAGAGCCTAAGAAGTCTGTGATATTGTAATATAAAAGCAATGTGTAATGTAAAACTAATTTTACCATACTTTTAATAAAATTGATTTTAAATCTGGCTGATGAGGGATGATCAGAAGAAATTTTATATCTTTTCCTATTTTGAGATATAAAACTTTCAAGTTAATATTTCAAAAACAGATGATCTCGTCTGTCATTCACTTGTATTATCCACAGTCAGGAAGTGAGGAATACCATGCTTTTCAAATAAAACTGCACTGAAAACCCAAACATTACAGAAGATCTAAGTAGAACTGTTATGAGAAGCATCGGGGATGGAAGGTTTTCAATATGGGAGGTATTTTTCTGAATTTGGAGCCAGGTGAAGATGACCTCAGAGAATTAGAGGGTACACAATCAGAATCCTATTCATGGGGGTTCTCACACCTTCCCCTTAGACATGTTTAATTAGCCATAGTTTGTTGTGTTTATTTGGTAGATTTGGATACAAATAAGAAAAAAAAAGGTCTTTTCATCTCTTTGTATCAGTAGTCCCCCAAAGCCAAGGCAGGTGTCTGTGGGATTAAACATAATTGCAAAGGGAGAGGGAGAGACAAGAAGGCAGCTAGATAATAATTCCCACCAGAGCTGGAATTTGAGAACGGGAGCAGGTGTTGCAAGAGGCCCCATGTATCCAACTAATTTAAGCTGCGATGTTGTGTAAAGGCCTACATATTCATCCTTTCAACGGGGAGGGCACTGGTAGTCTGTGAGTACAAAGGCAGCCGGTCGGAGTGATGCCAGGATGGCCGGCTTCAGCACCATGGCTACCAGAGTAACTAGACCCCGCTTCTCACTGCTGCTTTTGTTGGGTGGCAGCCACAGGAAACAAAGTGCCACTTCTTACCATTGTACAGGCACATGCATAATCGTCCTCCCTTTGGCTTATCATCATGAATTAGCAATTACTCTATTATTAGATGGAAGAGCAGCAGCAGGTGACAAAGCACCACAACTTCAAGTTTATATTTCTGAACCGCTTCATTTAGTTTTTCAGTTTTGGATTGACTTCTTCAGCTAGTGTATTCCTATTGTGCAGGAAATTCTATGATCCCATAGAAAGGCAGTTTTCTTTCTCAATTTGGAGGATCTGACCCATGGTTGGGCTGGAAGGGGAAGAAAGCACTAAAGAAATATGGACAAAAAGATCCTTCTTCAACTCAGAGAACACCTGGACTACACAAAAGAGACACGACCTTAAAGCTCTCACCCACCCACGGTGCCGAAACAGCTTCCCATCACAGGCTGCCTCCTCTCAGCCGCGATGACTCTGTCTGGATTCTTCATGGAGGAGACATTATTTACGGAAACTTTTATAATGCCACTTTTTATTTAGTTGAACCCACAGTTCTTTAGCATTTAGAGAATGAGAAGAGAACTGGGAGATTTTAGTTTTTTTGACTCTGGGCTTTCTAAACTCAATGAATGGAAAGGATTTTAATAGTAACTGATAATAAATTATTTCAATGAATCTTAAAACAAGGAAGTTTTATATATATATATAGACCTCAGAAAGAAGAAGAAAGTCCCATTTTTAAATCTGGGTTACGTTTTTTTCAGAACTTGGAGGAAAATGATATATATATATTTAGGATGACAGCAGGGTGTATTAATTCAGACCCATTATTAGCACTCTGGCATTTAGGATATGTCATGGCACGTTAAGGAAAATGAAAATGAATTTTTGAAGGGTTAAAGAGCGATTTCTGAGGGTACTAAATAAAGAGAGACCCATTTGGACAGATGGTTCTGAGAACACAGAGTAAATTAAGGGATATCTCTGCATTTGTAAAACAGTAAACTGAATGGAGAAAAAAATTCAGTTGAAGGAAACTGTTAGAATATACTGGTTCTATTCAGGGATACTAATTATATATCAGTAATAAGAGATAGGGACAGAGATTAGATTATCAAGAAGGAACTTGTCTTGCAAATTAGCCTCTCGGGGATTTTGAACCAAGATTCTGAGAAGGACTGTATGCAATGTAATTAAAATTAGTGAAATGATAGGGTTCATCAACCACTTGGAGTTCTGTACAAAATAGAGTAAAAACCATTGCTGTTTATGGCCTGACAAAACATTGCAATAACTATGGGGAAGAGGGCCCTCTGCTCTTTTAGTAAAGCCCTGATTGGGGCTGGGCCAGGCCATCTGTGATAAGACTAATAGCAGCAATAAAGAGAAGAGTGAAATAAGTCATAAGTAATAAGACAGGAGCACCATCCATGAGTGTGAAAAGTCAATTAATGCAAAGCCTGGAGAAGCTCCATGGAAAACTCAGAGAAGCATGCTATTCAGTCTCCATGATTTTGAGTGTTTTGGGTTTTTCCCTTTGGGGTTGGTTTCTAGTTTCAGTCCCTTGTGGTCAGAGAAAATGCTTGATTGATATGGGAGGTGGGTTCAGCTGGGGTGGGGTGGAGGGATGGGGAGAAAAGACATACAACTGTAGTTGAATAACAATAAAAATTTAAAAAAAAGAAAACTCAGAGAAGAAACTATCAGAAAGTCATATTGATATTCTTTCAAGGGTAGGCTGAAAGTTACAGCAATTATTCTAGAAGGGTTTGAAAGCAGGGCAATTTTTGTTATTAATTTTACCCTACTTGGACCTACAAATTAGTCAAAAGTGAGAAACTCAAGTTACCTATAATTTCAGTACATATGACCTGTGGATTTTTATGTAAAGTGTGAAATAATTATCAATGCTTTTAAAAGGAAAAGGATGCTTTTGCAGAATGAGCTCTGCCTTATTCTAGCAGAAATAATCTTATGTGCTTAATATTTCAGTATCAGGAACCATGATCGTTTTATTCAGAATCTCTGAGGTAGAGATTCTGCCTCAGAAGTAGAGTGAGGAAAACTTCAGACAGCATCCTGGGGAAGGAGATGGCATTCGTTAACTTATTTCCACCTGGTCAGTGAGGTGACCTAGCATCTGGGAGTGAATCTCAGATTGGAAACAGCTGTCAGGCAGCTAAAGTGAAATTTGAACTTTGAAACAAGGGGGATACAGAATTTTAGATATTTACCAACCCTCAATTCACCCACTTAAATCAGAAACTTGAATTCCACAATAATTGCAGGTATCTTGGCTCTGTGGCTACACTCCCAGGCCTGGATATGGAGTGCATGACAATGACAAGAAATAGAAAAGAATTACCAAGTGCCAATACTTGCAGGTCACAGCTCTAGGCACATCCTAAAGCAACTGTGTTCATCGGAAGCACCTCGGTGTTGAGGGATCTGGTTATAACTGTCTGCATCCATGAGGCAAGATGGGGCCTGCCGGGAAAGCAGGGAAGTCAAGAAGGCAGCTTTAGTCACCAAATGGGATCACGGAAGATTTCATGGTGTGGTCAATGTAAAGCTTCTGGCACTGAGTAGTTCTTCCTGTATGGCTCTGCAGCCAGGTATCCAGTGGCGGGCCTGGGGCTGTTATTACACAGCGGAGCCAAGGGGCAGGAAGATGATATGGATGTGAAGCAGAGGACACTGAGAACACCTGGGGTCTCCTGGCTATACCAGTTTGCTCATCACTGTTTCTCAATGAAATACTCTCGTACTCTAGAGTAATAGCTGCTTCTGAGCCTTGCGTAGCATTCCCTTTTTACTTCTAAGTTAGAACCATGCAGGGAAAAGGTATCTGGAAAATGTAATTCACAGCCTAACCACACTGACATAACACAATTTGGAAGAGTCTCCTGTCAACCTGCCACCCTTGCACGCCTCTTTCAATCACATTTAACTCACAAGTAGAGAATAGCAAAATTTATCTAACATGGTAAGTCATTCCTCGTACAACCAAAACACATTTACTTTCTACCCCCCAGAAAGGATGAAGTCGGTTTATTTATCTTTGGATGATATTCACTTTTCCTCTAGCTGAGTCACACGTCAGTTTTCATATCTTGGAAATTAAACATTGAGATATACTATACTAACTGCTAACATGCCTTAAAATAGATAGTCATCATTTCTGCAATTGACCACGTGGTCATTTGACATTTGGTATCTGGAGTGTTCTTCCAATACCCATTTCTTATTCTTTTCGCCCTAAGAAAGTAACTTAGTATGCTTTCTTTGCTGTGTGGGGTGATCAACACTTTCCTTGGCTGAAGGGTCTAGTCATTTCCAGTGCCGCCTGCATTGGCTTGTAGTTTGCAATTAACTCATCACAAACCATGGGAGTCGTACGAGGTGCGCCAGACATACTGCCCTGTCGCACATTCCTCCCTATGTTTATCGTGCAGTAGCAATGAATTTTCCGCAGTAAGATCAATTTTCCCTGCCTCATGCCTCATAGTTTAGTGGTATGAGAAGCACACGATAACCAGGTGGCAGATTTAACTCCCAGTTTAATGGAAACAGCATGTGCCCTCTGGTGAAAGCATTTCTTCTGTGAAAACAAAGATGTCTAAACCAACAGAACCTAATATTGTGGGAACAGGAGGCAAAATTTTTGCTAGTAGAAGATTAACCATAACAGTGAGAGAATCAGTCATATCCCATGTCTTGATTCCCAGACCCGTGCCTATTGGCTGTGGGAGAAACAGCACCATCATTAGGTTGCCAGTTCAAACCATGCCCTGCAGCCTGGAAGACGTTACACAAAGTAGCTGGCACTGTAACTGAGCCTTTTAAACAGCCCATTTCATAATTCTAACTGTTCGCTGATCCTGATGATAGAAGACATGGTGAAATCAATGTACTCCATCAGCATAAACCCACTGCAGTGCCTTAGTATAGCAGCTGGTCAGATTCGATTCACGTGTCATATCATGACAGCAAAGCGGTTTTCTGTAAGTCCACAGATAGTTGCCTTGGAAGCAGTGTTTTGAGCAGGAAAGGCAAATCCATATTTAGAGTAAGGATCTATTCTAGTGAGAATGAACACTGCCCCTTCTGTGATGGAAATCATCCAACATAACCAACCTGCGAACAGATGGCTGGCTCATACTCTGTGTGCCATATTGGGGGCTCTTTGCTGCTGGCAGTTTGGGAACTCACCACTGCCTGTCACCAGAACAGCACTGTTGCATAGAGGTCCATGTTGCTGAGTTCACACATCATCTCCATCCCTGATTCCATGGTGACTTTTTCACGAGCTCATTGTGTACAGATAGAGGTGACTGGCCAAAGAAGCGGACTGACATTCACACAGTGAGTCATCTTGTCCAAGGTGTCCGGACACCTTCTGATCTATCTGTTTATAAGCATTTATAATGGACACACATATCTTTTATACTGTGCCCATTTGAAGAGATCTATTTATGTACTTTTCCCATAGTACTTTTCCCTCCTTGTTACCAAGTTTCAATCATGTTTTCAGGTTTTTTTTTGTTCTTATTGTTTTTTACCTTTTGCCAAATTGTTGACTGCCCATGAATTCATGGATAACTGTATACCTGGACATAACCCTTTCCAAGTAAAGTGAGAAACCATGTTCAATGCTAAATAATTTGACCATTGGAGGGATTTATCTTGTTTCTATCCTACAAGGACCCCCCCCCAAGATATGTCCTTTTTACTTCAAACACCTGTGTTTAAATAGATTCAGTATGTTATGCTCAGTCACCTGTAAATCAGGATCCAGTTTTCACCTCTTCAGTCAGTTTCTCCCTTGGGAACAGTCCATGAAGCTAGAGGAGATTGTTGAGAGACATAAAGCAATGTACCAACAGTAAGACCCATGGGAACCTGAACCACTTCCTTATACAACTTACTTGTACCTTCAGAGCCTGCTCAAGCCCCATTTCACATACGCTGCTTCCACCTGATGACAGAACACAGCTGTGTACATCCAACCCTACTGCTTGGTGGATTGCCCCGTACAGTTCGCTGTGGCATCTAGGTTACAGAGAAACTTAGGGGACCACTGACATGTGTTCCTTTTCTATCAGCTCCCAGTGACAAGCCAGAGGCTGTTTCTTAAAAGGAGGAGTTATCTGAAAATGACGTGGTTTCGTCCTGAAATCCTAAGCCCATATAGTGATTCACTATAGGAGCTTTACAAAAGTTTCATGTAGCCCTGGCTGGTTTAGCTCAGTGAGTTAAGTGCAGGTGGTGAACCAAAGGGTTACCAGTTCAATTCCCAGTTAGGGCATGTGTCTGGGTTGTGGGCCAGGCCCCCAGGAGGGGGGCATGTGAGAGGCAACCACACATTGATGTTTCCCTCTCTTTCTCCTTCCCTTCCCCTCTCTCTAAAAATAAATAAAATCTTTAAAAAATAACTTGTTTAAAAAAAAAAGTTTCATGTAGCACTCCTGTCAGCCATAGACACTTTGGGAACCACTGAGCCAGCTGGGTGACACAGCCTGAGTGACAGGGCCACTCATACAGCAAGTTAGACCTATGGCAAAGCCCTCGCTCCCTTTGAGTCACATTCAAAACTGCCATTCTTATCCCCAAAATGGGTATATGTGGCTTTCAAAATCCAAAGAGGTTCACTAGCATTATATTTCTTTCTTAGTAATTAGGAGAATCAAATGCAGTAACTTTTTCTTCATCTTGGGAAGAATCTCAATGCCCTGGATATTTCACCAAACCACCAAGTCCATGAATTTTTGTGGGGGGCGCTTCTCAGCCTCTGACACACATACTTCTTTCTTTCCAAAATATCCAAGACAGTTGCTACTTCCTGTCCCTGATTCCTATCACCCTAATATCAGTGGAGGGTCTGACAGGAAACCTTGTTGAAAGGAGAGATGACCAAGGCTCCTGTAGATGAGACTATAACAGAGGGCTAGAGTATTGAAATAGCTCTAAGGAAGAACAGTAAAATGCATTTCTGGCTTTGTAAGCTGAAAGATATATTTTTTGTGGTTCTTTACTTATATATAAAAAATTCAACAAAATAATGAGCTACCAATTATTAGGTAGGTTTCTTTGCTTTAGTGAAGAAACCACATCTAGAAACAACAGCTAGAATTGGAGTCACAGCTTGATTATGTTTAAAACAGTCCACTATAATTCTTTAAGGTCTGTCTGGGTTTTGCTCAAGACAAGTAGGTGACGTCCAGTGGGGATGTGGTAGGAATCCCAGCCTCTGCATTCTTCAAGTCTTCAATGGTGGCTACTTTGGGAAAAACGTCTCGCAGTTCTGTTTGTAAACTGAAATTTTATATCTTCCTTTATAGCCTGCATTGCTCTTCTCTTGTGTATACTCATTCTAATGCAGCTCCTTCATTCTACATATGCCATTGACTTCCTTAACCATTGAACCAGCCGCCTGAGGTACTCAGTCTCCTGTGACTCTTAGGGAACAAAGGATCTATTATTACCTTCCGGGTTCACCACCATCTACTGTGGATGTAACTTGCCTGAATTTGGTTCAGTTGTGTGAGTTTCTTTAAAAAGAAAAGTGTTCCTCTACACTGTCAAGTTTCTTCAGGGTCGTCCTTGCAATATAATAAATTCTCAATACATATTTGTTAAGTTAACCTAGACTTTTGTGAAGGGGAAGGATAAAGTGTGTCTATATTGTATTATATTTAGATAGTAAATCAAAATGCACTGATGGTTGCTCACTTATTAGAACACGAGACAAAGTCAGCTCCAAAGCCAGGTAGGGCCGATGGCAGAAGAGCCAAGGAGAGACAACATTACCCTGGTTTTACAGGCTCAAGTCCTTTTCTCCCCTGGACCATTCCTTCTGGAAGGTACATGGAAGTTTCAAAAGCATGTGAAACCCAGTGAGATCAAGTAATGAGATAAAACAATATTTTCAGGAGTATCTTTCCAGGGGTGTCAAACTCATTTTCACCGGGGGCCACATCAGCCTCCCAGTTGCCTTCAAAGGGCCGAGTGTAATTTTAGGGTTGTATAAATATAACTACTCCTTAACAGTTAAGCGAGAGCTCAGCGCTGCTGCCGGGTAGAAACAAGGTGCCGGGCCGGATTAAACAAGGTAGAGGGCCGGATCCAGCCTTGTGTTTGCCACCTGTGTTTAAGCAGTTCCACTTGTTTCCTCTGGACACACACATACAGACACGCTAAACAATGTAAAAAGTAATGAAGCATGCACAGATTAATCATATAATTTACTATCAGGACACTTTTAAGAGGGACAGGGCATGCTCTTAATAATTACGTTGGGACAGCATGCGTAAACACAGGCCGCCCTGGGAACCAGGACATGCAATCATGTGGTAACAATCACCTGTGATACACGTGGTATTCTCAGAACTTGTCGGGTTGTATTTGTAAAATGCGCCCTCAGAGCTCAGATCCAGGAAATAACCGATTCCATGTGATCCACATATTTACCCACATAACTGATGACATATTGGGTTGGCCAAAAGTTTGTTTAGTTTTTTTCTACACGATGGTTCTAGTAGCGCTTAGTTGCCTTGAGCCTCATTCGAAACAATTTTGTTAGATTGTATTGTGACAGCTGTCATATCAGCATGCATTTAACAAAAAAAACTTAGCAAAACTGATGAATTTTTGTGCAGCCATTTTAATATTGAAGAAGAAAGAAGAAATGTCACATTTTCAGTGCATTATGCTTTATTATTTCAAGAAAGGTAAAAACGCAACGGAAACTCACACACACACAAGATCTGTGCAGTGTGTGGAGAAGGTGCTGTGCCTGATCAAATGTGTCAAAGTAATTCGTGAAGTTTCTTGGTACTATTGACATTTTGGCCAAATAATTTCTTGGTATAGGGCTGTCTTATGTATCGGAAGGTGTTTAGCAGCACCCACTAGAAGTCAATATTGGGAGAAAGCCAACACACTCAAAATATCCAAATCAATAAAGTTATTGGTGAAAATGAAAAATGTGTATCTTATTTTATGGAGAAAACATAACGGATTTTTTGGCCAATCCAATAACTTGTTTGGATTGCATT